>NW_024881887.1:7500-130000 GCF_019059575.1 Amphibalanus amphitrite
TATGCCAAGTTTCAGCTGTTTTCCCTCAGCGTGTTTTGAGCTATCGCGAAAAAAAAACCTATGAGGCGGCATCCGCCCCACCCCTTCTCGGCCGGCGAGGGTTAATGTACTAGTTTATGTACGGTCACCAGCACTTGCTACTAATCACCTCGTTTTTGTTCAGTAGTTTGAAGACCGATCAATTGTCAGTCGCGCAAGATACGTCAAACGATCCGTTTGGTCCTCCGATTTTCGAATATCTAACTTGTTTTTGTATATTCGAAGCATTTTGGGATGGGGAGCAAAGAAAACTCTTTTCTGCCCTAAAGTGTGCCCCAAGAAGTCGTAGAACCTATCCCCGCCTCTGATCCACAGACCACTAGTGCCATCTCTTGTCAGCCGAACAAGCCGTAGAAGTAAATAATGTCACGTGACCTTTGCACACGCTACAATTACTACGCAGCTGTAGTGGGGGAAGCGGGGCGGAGGCGTGGAGAGGGACGCGATCGGTCGGCTGGGGTCAGGTCGCCGGGGTCAGAGGTCATCCGCCGGAGGGTGTTTGAGCGGTTGGGCCGTGTTGGCTGGGGCCTGCGGAGTGGGGAGCGCCTGGACCTGTCTGGAAACACGCCCTACAACGCTGTGACAGTCGAGAATATCGTGAGGAAAGAGAGAGAGAGAGGGAGATGGAGAGGAAGAGAGAGAGAGAGGGAGAGAGAGGAGAGAGAGAAAGAGAGAGAGGAGAGAGAGGAAGAGAGAAAGAGAGAGAAAGAGAGAGGGAGAGAGAGAAATAAAGAGAGAGAGAGAGAGAGAGGGAGAGAAGGAGAGCGAGAGATGGAGAACGAAGAGAGAGAGAGAGAGAGAGCGAGAGAGAGAGCGAGATAGAGAGCGAGATAGAGCGAGAGAGAGCAAGAGAGAGAGAGAGCGAGAGACAGAGCGAGAGAGAGCAAGAGAGAGAGAGAGAGCGAGAGACAGAGCGAGAGATAGCAAGAGAGAGAGAGCGAGAGACAGAGCGAGAGAGAGAGAGAGCGAGAGACAGAGCGAGAGAGCGAGAGAGAGAGAGAGCGAGAGAGAGAGCGAGGGAGAGAGCGAGAGAGACAGAGCGAGAGAGACAGAGCGAGAGAGAGAGAGAGAGAGAGAGAGAGAGAGAGAGACAGAGCGAGAGAGACAGAGCGAGAGAGAGAGCGAGAGAGACAGAGCGAGAGAGAGAGAGCGAGAGAGACAGAGCGAGAGAGAGAGAGCGAGAGAGAGCGAGAGCGAGAGCGAGAGAGAGAGAGAGAGAGAGAGAGAGAGAGAGAGAGAGAGAGAGAGAGAGAGAGAGAGAGAGAGAGAGAGAGAGCTAAGAAAGACTGGAGGGAAGGCATAAGGACGGGAGGAGAGAAAAGAGAAAGAGAAAACTGAAAAGGAAAACCAGAGAGGGTAAAATGAGAAAGAGGGCAATGTGTAAATCAGTGAGAGGGCGCTGAGAGGAAATATTTAGTTGTGTCAGCTTGTTTCACATGTAAAATGCAAATTTGCTTTCCATCATTACAGCTTCGGATTGGAAATCAAATCTTAGCATCCTTGTGATAAACCCACGTTGACGGGATGCAGTAGCGGCGGAACACCTTCAATTAAGGGGGGGGGGGGGCACTGCCGACTTTTGGTCCTATTATTTCCATGCAACGCTCATAGGGCTAATGTTGAAATGCCAAAATCAAAACCCCGGTGCGGCGGTGCCCTCCCCGTTCCGCCGCCTATTACGGGATGGGGACGCTTTTATGGTCGTCGTTGGGAGCTCGGCACTAATGGGGTCTGGGGATGATGTTGAAGGTTTTGCTAATGTTTCATAGAAGATGCTATTTTTTTGCACAACCTATTAAACATTTTTTTACGTTTGCTATGAAAATGTTAGGCCCAGTTCCTTCAAGATCAGGTCCACGACTCCACAGCTTACAACAGGAGCTAGCTAACATAACAATTAACCCGCGCCGTGTTGTTGGCATGAACTTTCCATCGAGTGCTGGTGGGGGGGGGGGGGCGTTTTACGCCCCTCCGTCTAACTCGGCTCCTGGGCCACGTAGCGACACGCGGTAAGCGACAATCGAAAGAGCGTCAAAAATAAGGAGGAAAACACTCGGTCATTTTAAGGTCAGGGCAAAGGTCAGGTCACCAGGGTTCATCAAAGGTCAAATTTTGTTGATTTCAACGATTTCGAACACCCGACGGCTAACTCGGGAACCAATAGAGTTACAGCGCCGCGGAAAAGCGCATTCGATAGCTCTTTTAACGCTTTTTCGCCAACATGTCCTCAAATTTGACCTTAGATCAACGGTTTAGCCCCCAGAGGGCACCGCTCTGATTGACCTCAAATTTGACCTCAGATCAACGGTATTTTCACCGCTCTAGCACGTCTCTGTCAAAAGTAAAAAAACTGCTGAAGACCTTTATGTCCTAAAATGACCTCAGGGGCACACACAGGGGTCACAGGTGCGATTTTCCGATTCAGTGTGTCATGCTTACCTATGGACCGATGTTTGAGAGGGTGTAGAACGAAATTCGTCCAAAAGAGGCGCATTTCAATTTTCTCCCATTGACTTATACCTAATGGAACAGTCGCAAAACTGACCTGACCTTAGGTCACAGACATAAAAATCCGAGGTATCCATTTTATACATTCTGTTACCCTAAGCAATTACTGAAAGTTTTAAAGTGATCGCTCAGTCGGTGTAGCTACAACGAGCTTTCGAATTTTTTTTTTTTTTTTCTGAGGTAAGGTCACTTGACGTTACCTGGTGACCTGACCTTGAATGACGCTACGCGTCGCGTCGCCGTTTTTTAGATATTCGCGAAAAACCTGAGAGGGAAGGGCGTAAAAACGCCCCCCCCCCTCCCCCCAGCACGGCGCGGGTGGTCGACATAGCGACTCGGACTGAACAAATGCCTTTAACGTTTCAACGGTTGAATAACGTGAGAGGATTGAGGTAGGCTTGTATCGGATTTTCTTCTGCTTGTCGGTAGTTTAGGTTGAAGTTAATTTCGCGAGCTGTCCATAATCATTCAAGAGGGAAAATTCAGCTGCACATCGTTCGGGTCAAAGTAATACCAAACATTCTCAAATTTTGTAGTAAAGAGCCAGTAGTCTACGAATATATTAAAAAAAAAAACAATTAGAAAAAGAATAGGCGGACCGGTTTCGTCTATCAAAGACTTCTTCAGCGCTTTTTTCAAAAACGTATAAGAAGAAAACTAGCACAGTGACAATCGTTTGAAATAAAATTGGATTCAGTAAGAACTAAGAACTTCATTGTCCGAAAACCGCTGACAGTTGATAGCTCAATGACACTTAGAGCCGTGCATAAGGATGCGTGAAAACACTCCTCATCTCGTTCTATTACGAGAGGACCATGTCATGGCGTGAGAAAGGTGTTGTCAAAATAAATGACACTGTATGAGTGAATAAATATTCCGCGCCCCCTTGGGCTATTGGCGGACCCTACCACCTGATCGGGTGGTGCAGCCGTTTCGCCCTCCACCTGAGATCTCGGAAAGTTACCGACCGATTTTAAACATTCAAAGAGCGTTCGATAGCCCCACCAGGGAACTACCTTGTTACCAGGTTTCGTTGACCTAGGTGCAACCCATGACGTCAAAAGTCAGGTCAAAGGTCACATTTTTTCACCGATTTAGTCTAAGGAATGCGTTACAGTCAGTTAACACATCAAATAAAAGGCGTGTTATCGAAAAACATCGATGGAGCGTTGGTTGTCTAATACATATGTTGCCTAAAGAGGTCATTGATGCCAGGTCAGTTCACAGGGGTCAGGTCACTAAGGGTCACAATATGAACCCAACTATGCTAGGGTCGTGTGATACATGTTTTATTGCCAATTTTACATTTAAAATTCAATGGTGTGAGATAGACGGCCATTGGGGCCAGTTAAGATTATATTCTGGTGGAGGTCAGGTCAAGGTCAGGTCAAAGTAGGTCAAATTTCAAAGTTGATATTTTGCATAAAAGGGGTATCTATTCGATGCAGCTCATCACAGGAAATCCAATGGTGGCCTTTGGCTTGCTTTGTGTGTTCTGTGACAGCTAAAAATTGAATTGGAAAATTTTACGTAATAAATTTGAGCAGTTTTTTTTGCCATAACTTTGCTAAAAATAGAGCTATCGAGTTTAAGTTTGGCATATCTAGAGCAGATAGTTCTATTACATATATTTCAGTTTTAATTTTGAAAGCTGTTGGTATTTTCGGGGTGTTATACTTCTATAGTTTTGATGGACAAAATCAATTTTTGTTTGGAAATAAGAGTTAGCAGTTTGGTAGCGCTGTTTATTTTACATCTTTTTTATCTTGAATACCTATATTTCGTTTTCTTCAAAACTGTAAGCGTGACAGCTCTTCCCGCTAAACCTTTTATTGGGTCGAAAATGACAATATGGCATCCCTCTGACGTCATTTGTGACTAACCTTTCATAAGAGCTCTAGAAAATTTTGGTCACAAGGTGTAAAAATGATGCCTGGATGGGTCTTGAAAGTTTGGTGGCGACATTTGCTATACTTTAGGAAATATCGACTGAAAAGGAGAGAGGGGGCCGTTTCGCGCCGCCCTCCCCCTCAACGGGGCTTTCAGTTGCTGCTCTCACAGAACTCTTGGTTATATTACAACGTAGTGGAAATGCAAGTGGCAATATAAGCTTCCTGCCAGCACCGGACCAGAGTTTATACATGCAGGCTGAATTTTAACATTTAACTTTTGAATTTTTAAACCGTTGAGCTTTTAAGAGGTTGTATGAACTGTTCAGTTCCTTTTTTGGTCCATCACAGCTGGCTTGTATGTCATTTGTCAACCAAAATCGAATTAAAAACTATTTATTTGGTCTGGCTACCTCGCCAACTTCTTAACTGGATCGTTTAGTAGCTTTTGATTGGGCACTGCCAACGTTGTCTGTCTAGCTTTTCGTGTCATAGACACTCTCTATGACACGAGAAGAGGCTGCTGACATCGTTTGTCGCGGTTGGATAATACCAATCCACGTCCCAGTGGCTGCTCGATCGCACTTTCCCTGGCTCACCTCTCCCACCAGGCGAGACTTTGCCCGGCACAGCCGTCGCCTCAGTGCCTCGGGCGGTGACCCGTTCAAAGGGGCTCACAATTCGTATGGTGCCGTGGCTCTCAAACCAATACAGAACAGTGAAACGCAAGGGCTCACTTTCCATATAAGGCGAACGGCTGATTCTGGCGCCGAGGCTTCATTCATGCTAAGGCGCCCAATCACAGCGCCGCATTTCAGTTAGTGTCGGGCGCAAAAGCTACTATGCTCCGCCCCTCCATCACGTGACCCTGCCCTCACGTGGCCTCAGTCACGTGGTGTTTCCACTTCTTGGCGCATGGCGGCGCTAGTCTCGCAGGGGCGGTGGTAGCTTGCTCCCCCGCCGTCCGGGGGTGATGGGTAGCAACTGCTGGTGACTGTACATGTATGCGCAGATATAGTATCATCTCAGCTAAAATATATCACTTATTCATGTTCGATACATTCTAGTGTTAATATAAATATTCACTCATTATATTTTCAATTCATTTGACTTTTGTGCATGACGAATATTTACTTTTCAAAAAATAGGTGCTATCTCCAAAATGGAAATTAGTTTCAGATTTCGGAGACCACACCATCGGATTCCTCGCAAAATTTTGGTTCAGAAAACACTTAAATTGGAGATGGGTATTTTCAAAAGTTATTTACCGTCTGTTGGAGCAATGTGTACTGGCAGTGCCGCACACAGGTAAAACAGAACACTACTGGCAGCGCCGCACACAGGTAAAACAGGGCACTACTGACAGCGCCGTACACAGGTAAAACAGGGTTCACGTCAAAACAGCTAGCGACAATTGAGCTAACTTCAAAATAGCTAGTGAAGCAAAATAGCTAGTGCTTCAAAACAGCTATAGATAAAATCGCTAGCGTCAAAATAGCTAGTGAAGCAAAATAGCTAGTGGATCACAATAGCTAGTGCCTACGTACGAAGAGCGAGCAGCTAGTGTGAATTCTTTACCGACAAGTCCTTTAAAGGGACTATCCCACCTTCTAAAATGTTGTTAAAACCAGTTAAATTGTGCCCGACTTTATATATTGGATGACCAGGAACACGGTTCTGGCATTTATTTTTCATTAAACATCTTAGGCTTCCCATATTCCAAACACAAACTTTCAAATATGTGACGTCACAGCCCAAAATTACCTCCTTCCCCAGGCCACATTACTGTCATAAAGCTGATTCTTTTTACTCTGTAGGCACCACAACAAAGTTCAGACCAAGTTTTAAGCGATTTTTCAACGAACAAACCCATTTAAATCAGAATGACTAAACGAGGTGACGTCACACTAACGGTCGCTCCATGTTGAAGATAGGGCCTTGCGCAAGGCCCATTTTCAAATGAAGGGAACGAATTTCTTCAACACCAAGAGGCCGCGGGGGTTGCAACCTAGATAGATAGTGGTTTCTGAACCTCGCCGCAAACTTGGCTATCTCAACTCAAACCCCATGTTAACCCGCGCCCTGCTGGGGGGGGGGGGGTGTTTGAACACCCCCCCCCCCCTGTGGTTTTTCGCGAATATCTCAAAAACGGCGGCGCGGAGCGCCGCCGTTTTTGGTACACCTTATCATACATCAATTCTACACATGTTGTGAAAATTTCAGACCAAGGTCATTCAAGGTCAGGTCACCAGGTCACTCGAAGTGACCTCACCTCATAAAAAGTTTCAATGTCTGTCATAGCTACACCGAGTGACCGATCGCTTTGAAACTTTCAGCGATTGCTAAGAGCATTAGCATGTACAAAATGTATATCTCAGAATTTTGATATCGATGACCTAAGGTCAGGTCAATTTTGCGACCTCACCATTATAAGTCAATGGGAGAAAATTGAAATGCGCCTGTTTTGGACGAAAGACATTATAAACACTCCCAAACACTGAATTACAAGTGGTTTAGACACACTGAACATGAAAATGGTGTCTGTGACCCCTGTTTATGCCCTGAGGTCATCTTAGGTCATGAATGGTATCTAACAGTTTTTCGCAAATAACTTTTGATAGAGGCATGCTAGAGCGATGAAAACGCCTTAGATGTGTTCAGCTCGACGATACGGATCGACTGATATGCAACATGACCCTTTCCGGTCAGGTCATGACCTTGACCTGAGGTCAAATTTTCAAGTTGACCTTCTAAGGTCAAATTATAGTTCGTTCGATGCGTCTTGACGAGAGGAACACGATGCCGGTAAAAGTAAGCTCGTACAATGCTTGGGTCAAAAGTTATTGCAGAAAAACTGTTTCCGAAAAAATCTGCTATTTTTGCAGTTTTTGCCCCCTGCAGGCAAAACCGTTGACGTTAGGTCAAATCTGAGAAAATTACTCAGAAAGGGCGTTAATAGGGCTATCGAATGCGCTTTTCCGCGGCGCTGTAGCTCTATTGGTTCCCGAGTTATGCGTTGGCTTCTTGGAAATTTTCGACATTCGACCTGGAAATCGGCGAAAATTTGCCTTCAATGACCTCTGGTGACCTGACCTTTGACCTGACCAAAAAATTGACCGAAGTGATTTCCTCATTATTTTTGACGCTCTTTCGAACGCCGCCTTCCGCGTATCGCTACGTGGCCCAGGAGCCGAGTTAGAAGGGGGGTGTTCAAACACCCCCCCCCCCCCCCCCAGCAGGGCGTGGAAATCCAGGACCCCCAGCCGGGCGCGGGTTAAAGGTGGGATAGTCCCTTTAAAGGTAGTGTGCCAGCTTTCCTGGACCATATGGAGTTAATGACCCAGATAAGGAGAACCGGATTTTTAGAACTTATCCATACCTTCAAAACTCATGGAAACGTCTTAAATTCTTCAAATTTTGTGTACCCCAGTGCGAAATTCGCCCCGACGGGTTGTCGGTCGTACCCCAACCACATTTCACACCACTATGAACAATAAATGCACACACTAAAATCGCTATTACCGGTAGGCTCATCCAATCAAGTTTCGATAAACCCGTTCATCATCATCTCCTGCGGTTTCGAACACGCCTGTTAGGGGGCTTCTGCTCATACTTTGTGGTGCAGTGGTGGTGCGTCGGGCCGCGCGATCTGACTTCGGCCAAGAAAAATGCGTCAGCTGATCATTGTCATTTCTGCCACTTTCGTGTGGTGAGATGGGGTCATAACTTAAGAAACAACTGTTTTATATCAATTATTTTACATAAAATCATAGTTCAAACCATAAATTAATGTTTGACAGCCAAATTAAAGAAACAATACCAATACAGGCTTACAGTTTAAGTTCGACATTGTGTTGTCTACGATTAGACAGCTGATGACTCATTCCCGTACGTCGTATGTTGAACGTTGGTATCTGCGTTTTCTAGTTTTCTGTGCGGCACTTTTCAGTGGGGGCTTATGCCATTTGGATTATTTGCAATTGATGAGATATGACCGGCAACAAGTGCATTATTTGTAATTGGCGCCAGAAAAGGGGGAAAACATGGCCCAGTGGAACGAACCTTGCACAGGTTAGTACGATTCCAGGACAAATATTCGTATCGCAAATCTTCGTCAATCAGTTTTGAGGCAAAACAAATCAACAAAACTTTACCTAAACCTACCTAAAATAACCTAATCAAACCTATCCTAGCTTGATTTGCCCCAATAAAACAATTTTAAGAAAAATTTCAATGGATGAAGATTTGTCCAGACGAAGATTGCTCCTGATGCGGTTAGTTGTAGTAGGCATATCCGGACAATTCTTCGTTCATTGAAAAGTTGTGAAAAATAGTTAAACCAGTGCAACATGAACTCAAGGCTTGGATAGATTTGATTACCAGATTATGTTTTGTTTGATTTAGTTTATTTGTGAGCCTCA
Organism: Amphibalanus amphitrite; assembly: GCF_019059575.1. Lineage (NCBI taxonomy): Eukaryota > Metazoa > Arthropoda > Thecostraca > Balanomorpha > Balanidae > Amphibalanus > Amphibalanus amphitrite. The sequence goes on from NW_024881887.1 coordinate 16,358, forward strand.
AAGCTGATTGACAAATATATGCAGTACAAAGATTTGTCCTGGAACTGTAGGTTAGTAGAGGCACGTAATATATAGTTAACATAAGGGAGTGGACAAGATCAAGATTTGCTGTAACTGCTTTGCTTTTGCAAACCTGATAATTAAGTCTCATCAAATGCCCACAATTGGGGTGTGAAAAGGCACACAATTTATTTATTGAAATGTTTTGCATATTCTGTCACAAAACAAGTCAGGTTCGTTCACCACTAATGGCCTTTTTAGCCAATTCCATGTAATGCAGCTTACGCTTCTGGAAAATATGCTAATTATAAGGTAAACAGAACCAAAAAGTACCCTTCTGTCATCAACAAAAACCCATTTTGAAGCGTAGTCACTTATCATTATTTTGCTCTCTTTGTTTTGGCCTTTTAATGATGACATCACATTTACCTACATGATACATCAGTCTCCATTGACCCATCATTGTAAAAGAGAGTGTTAAGTGAGTTTTGAAGTGTTTTGTTATATAACTTAAGATGTGTTACAGATAAAAGCATGAACTGGCCAGCATTTTATGTGGAATTTGGTGTTTTCCATGCCTACTGAAAGAAAACTTTATGAAATTATATTAAGATATTTTTTTATTTTTTCTTCCCTGTCCCTCAGCACCCCACCATCCACCTCAAAATATGCATGTGTCTGGAAAAGAGGAAGATGATGATAAATGAATGGGTGGATTTGTATAAGTTTTTCAGGAAACATGTGCAATACATGTGACAATACACCTAAGCATTCATTTTCCCTGTACACCTACTACAGGGTGGACCAAAAAGGATGGAAACATTTAGAGCTCGCATAAAACATGCATTATTGCATGCATGTGACTGGAAATGGTACCAAACGAGAGTACATTTCGTGGAAATTTATAACGGCATCACTCTCATCTGCTTTCTCTCGTTTTCAGTCTCTCACAGCAAATGTTCGAAGCGACCGCCTTCGCGAGACAAGCACAGAGCGGCCGGTCTGGTGGCTGACGCGATAGCCCGACGACACATGTTCGCTGGTATGGCTCACACATTCTTGGTGATCGCTCTCTTCAGGTCACAGAGACCTTCCTTGTAGACCTGGCCCTTGAGATGAGATGATAAAGAAGTCACTGCACAGCAGCAAGGTCACCGAAATGGTGTGCCCTCAGCGGAAAAGGAATCGTGGGTCCACTTTGGTTCGAGGAAGGGAGCGGCGACACCGTGACCGTCAATCAATAGCGCATACCAGGCGGCGCTGAGGAAGTTCTGAAAGCGAGTCCAAACGAAGCATGGCAGACTCATCATAGACCTTATGTGGTTCCAGCAAGACGGTGCGCCTCCTCACATCGCAAAAACAACGCTCAAGTGCATCGAAAACCACTTTGGTGACCGGCTGATATCCCGCGGTGCCAGTCGGAACTGGCATACCTGCTCATCCGACCTGACCCCTATGGATGTTTTACTGCGGGGTCATCTCAAGGGCCAGGTCTACAAGGAAGGTCCAGAAAGCCTCTGAACTGAAGAGAGCGATCAACAAGGCTGTGTGAGCCATACAAGCGGGCTATCGTGTCAGCAGCCAGGCTGGTCGCTCTGTGCCTGTCTCGCGAAGGTGGTCACTTCGAACATCTGCTGTGAGAGACTGAAAACGAGAGAAAGCATATGAGAGTGATGCCATTATGAATTTCCAATGTACTCTTGTTTGGTATCATTCCCAGTCACATGCATGCAATGATACATGTTTTATACGAGTTTAAAATGTTTCCATCCTTTTTGGTCCACCCTGGTTTCTGTGGTACACAGAGTTTAAGAGATGTTTCAATTTTGTGAAAATGTAGCATGATTTTCAAAACCATTTTGAACCAAATCACTTGCATGAAAAACCATGCCATTTTGTTCTATAGTTAAGTAAAAAACAGTGTCAACTACCACACTCAAGTTGTTATTTAACCTTCTCAAATTAGGAGCTTAACCCGCGCCCTGCTGGGGGGGGGAGGGTGTTTGAACACCCCCTTGTGGTTTTTCGCGAATTTTGGTACACCTTATCATACATCAATTCTACACATGTTGTGAAAATTTCAGACCAAGGTCATTCAAGGTCAGGTCACCAGGTCACTTGAAGTGACCTCACCTCATGAAAAGTTTCAATGTCTGCCATTGCTACACCGAGTGACCGATCGCTTTGAAACTGTCAGCGATTGATAAGGGTAACAGTATCTATAAAATGTATATCTCAGAATTTTGATATCGGTGACCTAAGGTCAGGTCAATTTTGCGACCTCCCCATTATAAGTCAATGGGAGAAAATTGAAATGCGCCTCTTTTGGACGAAAGTCATTTTAAACACTCCCAAACACTGAATTACAAGTAGTTTAAACACACTGAACATGAAAATGGTGTCCGTGACCCCTATTTATGCCCCTGAGGTCATCTCAGGTCACGAATGGTGTCTAACAGTTTTTCGCAAATAACTTTTGATAGAGGCATGCTAGAGCGGTGAAAACGCCTTCGATGTGTTCAGCTCAACGATACGGATCGACTGATATGCAACATGACCTTTTCCGGTCAGGTCATGACCTTGAACTGAGGTCAAATTTTCAAGTTGACCTTTCAAGGTCAAGTTATAGTTCATTCGATGCGTCTTGACGAGAGGAACACGATGCCGGTAAAAGTAAGCTCGTAAAAGGCTAGGGTCAAAATTATGGCAGAAAAACTGTTTCCGAAAAATCGGCTATTTTTGCAGTTTTTGCCCCCTGCAGGCAAAACCGTTGACGTTAGGTCAAATCTGAGAGAATTACTCAGAAAGGGCGTTAATAGGGCTATCGAATGCGCTTTTCCGCGGCGCTTTAGCTCTATTGGTTCCCGAGTTATGCGTTGACTTCCTGGAAATTGTCGATATTCGACCTGAAAATCGAAATTTTGCCTTCAATGACCTCTGGTGACCTGACCATTGACCTGACCAAAAAAGTGACTGAAGTGATTTCGTCACTATTTTTGGCGTTCTTTCGAACGCCGCCTTCCGCGTATCGCTACGTGGCCCAGGAGCCGAGTTAGAAGGGGAGGGGTGTTCAAACACCCCCCCCCCCCCCCAGCAGGGCGTGGAAATCCAGGACCCCCAGCCGGGCGCGGGTTAATATGACTCAAAGTTTTTCCCACGCAACTGTCCCTCAGCACCCCGCTGTCCCTTAACACCCCGTTTTACGGTAGGCATTCACTGTGATGTGGCTGACCCTATTGGCTCTCACTCCCCGTCTGACCCGCCCGCGCGTCCCGCCAGGTTGTCGTGTGGCGCGGCGCTCCGCCAGCTGCTGCGCGGGGTTGGCAGCGCACAGCAGCTACCAGCTGTTCAGCGCGCCGTGCTCGGTCGCCGCGGCGAAGCGTTTGTGGCGCGCCGGGCGCCGACAGCCGTCGTATGAGTCGCGACTCTGCCCCGGTGCCAATACAAGCTAACGAGTAGCTCGTCTCTCGAGTGTGGTCTGCCGAGTGCCGGACTCCACGGGGACTACCGGCGGGACCTCGGCTATGGCACAGCCACCTACCACTCGTTCGAGGGCTGCGTCGGCGCGCACAGCTGACGATGATGGGGGCAGAGCAGCTGTCGACGTGGGCGCCGTCGTGGCCCGCGTGCAGCAGTCGGGCCTGCTCACTGCCGCGGCTATGGGGGCGGCGGCCCCGGTGGCGGCGCCGCCGGCGACTGTGAAGCGGGAGGATGACAGCGAGTTCGGCCCCTCTCCGAGTCAGCGGCGGCTATGGCTGGAGGACCTCAGAATCCAGATCGACAAATCGGCCCACTTCGGCGTCAGGGAGAGGGAGGAGGTCAGGGGCCTCCTCATCATCGGAGAGGCGGCGGGCCCGCCCCCGCAGCACCAGGCCTGGTGCTGGGGGCGGGTTTGGTGCCGTCCGCGGCGGCGCACTATGGTTGGAAACGGCCTCACGGATGGACGGGGGTCAACGCGAAAAAATGTTTTGCCCATAAATTGTTAATGCGTAGACCGACTGCGATGAAACTTTGCATAGGTATACCAGTGTCTTTCGTGCATCATACAGTAACTCAGAAATGACGAGGTCACGTCACGTCACGCGTGTGTGACGTCATCATTGCAAGTATGTTATAAGTCGCCTATGTCTTTCGTAATGTTATCGATATCGCGAGGCATTTTGAACATGTTTTGAATACTGCTATTACTTAATGGATATTGTTGTTATGCTTTAGGGCGGGAAATATCAACGTAGTGACGCACAGTGTCTTACTATTGGTCATAAATGGTCAAAAATTTGGAGAAAAAGTATTAATGATTTTTTTTAGATTGGGCAAAAAAGTAAGAAATAAAATGACGATCAAAGGACAAAAAATGCGTCAGATTAACCCGGCAGTTGCTGGGGTATTTCCCCACCCGCCGTTTGCCGGGGGGGGGGGCGTTCAACGCCCCCAGCCGATAACTCGCGAACAAATAGGCGCAGCGAAACGCACGAGGCGGCAAACGAATGAAGAACGCGACGAGACGATTCACATGAATACTTTAAAGTTGAATTTCGAGGTCACAGGTCGGGTCAAGGTAAGGTCAAACACTTGAAATCGGGCTTTCAGTAGCATGGACTTTAGAACCTCGCAAGGTGCCTCTCGTCATAAACTCCGTCACAACTTAAGGCAAAAGTCAATTATTCAAAATAATTTACATTAGGACCGAAACGCGTTTCGATTATATCGTCATCAGTTGGTCCTAAACAATCTGTCACAACTGTCACAACCCTTCATATAAGTGCTAAAAGAGTGTCAGGTCAATGTAGGGGTCAGTCAAACATAGGCCACTGGCCAGGGTCAAAGTCAGGTCAATCAGGTAAACACATAACCCCGAAAATTAAAACTGGTACCTATTCGCAGCCCATGACACATGTTTTATGGGTACTTTTGGGCCTAGAACACGATGGTGACATTCATTTTATCATACGAGTAGGTACGTGGTTGGTTGAAAAAAGATCAATTTCAGAAATGCATGCATCATGGTCGTGAAGTAGTCACGAGAAATTGCCAACATTCAGTTCAAGATTTTGGAAAATGTAGAACGATGATCAAAAATCAGAGATGGCCATTTGATTTGCCATGGTATTGGCAGTGTAATGGCGTTTACAGCATGTCTGTATGTCTGTTCTGTCAGTGGATATCCATATCCATACTCCAGGATATCCATACACGTTTGCACGATATCCATACTCCAGGTGCAGGGGCGAGCAGTTACTTCTTACGAGGGGTGCGGAGTCGAAGTCAGAGTCGGAGTCAGAGTCGGAGTCGGAGTCAGAGTCGCCCAGAGTCGTGGCAACGAGCCAGGAGTCGGAGTCGGAGTCGGGGTCGGTCAGGAGCCCGCAGTGGAAGTCGGAGTCGGTCCGAATCGGAACAGCTCCATCACGACTCCGAAACACTGGCAGGGGTCCGGAGTCGGAGACAGAGTCGCCCGGAGTCATCGCAACGAGTCAGGAGTCGGAGTCGTAATCGGAGTCGGTTTTGGCGCCACCACGACTCCGCAACCCTGCTTCTTACAATCATTTATTAGGTTAAAGGTAGTGTGCCACCTTTGAAAGATTTCCCATTTTATTTTTCCTAGGATAAGAAGCTTCTGTTTTTACCTAATATCGCAAAGAAAATCACAAATGGGCCTGGAATAGTGCCTTTTTCGCCTAAAAGTTTATCGGTTTTTCGATATGTATAACAACTGTAGTGGGCTGACCTGCAAACAGGCGTCGGCAACAATCGCGAATGCGGCGCACATGTGACAATAAGCAAAGGTCATTATAGAGTTACGACGTACGGGAATGAGTTATCAGCTGTCTAATCGTAGACAACACAATGTTGAGCCTTAAACTGTAAGCCTGTATTGGTATTGTTTCTTTTATTTGGCTGTCGAACAATATTTATGGTTTGAAATATGATTTTATGTAAAATAATTGATATGAAAAAGCCGTCTCTTAAGTTATGACCCCATTTCACCACACGCAAGTGGCAGAAATGACAATGATCAGCTGACGCATTTTCTTGGCCGAAGTCAGAGCGCGCGGCCCGACGCACCACCACCACCGCACCACAAAGTATGAGCAGAAGCCGCGCCCAAAGCCAGGGCCCCGGTAACGTGAGGTAGCCGAGTCGGGGCAGCGTGCGCTGACCCAAGCCGGGGCCGCAACTTTGGGCGCGGTCTACCGCATCCCCGCGGGCAGCCCCGGGCTATCACATGACACCGGGAGGACGCGCGGCCCCGGCTTGGGTCAGCGCACGCTGCCCCGACTCGGCTACCTCACGTTACCGGGGCCCTGGCTTTGGGCGCGGTCTACCGCACCACCTAACAGGCGTGTTCGAAACCGCAGGAGATGATGATGAACGGGTTTATCGAAACTTGATTGGATGAGCATATCGGTAATAGCGATTTCAGTGTGTGCATTTATTGTTCATAGTGGTGTGAAATGTGGTTGGGGTACGACCGACAACCCGTCGGGGCGAATTTCGCACTGGGGTACTCAAAATTTGAAGAATTTAAGACGTTTCCATGAGTTTTGAAGGTATGGATAAGTTCTAAAAATCCGGTTCTCCTTATCTGGGCCATTAACTCCATACGGTCCAGGAAAGCTGGCACACTACCTTTAAGCGATTGCACGACTGACGAGCCGACCTGGTGCTAACGAAGCGACGGGTAGGTACGCCTCGGGAGATGAAGCTTCACGGACGATTTTGCGCACAAGTGCGCAGTTTGCTTTTACGTTCCCCTTACGCAGAATTGAACAGATTTATTCTGCCAAAAAGCTCAATGGAGGTCGATGGAGAACTTTTTGTATGTCCAATGAAACATAAACGTAATTTTGCAAATGTTGCTGTGGTGACACTGCAAACAGAATGCAATGCCGTTCCTGATTTTGAACACGCATGGGAAAAAGAGTCACTCCACTCGATAGCCAACATAACAAGGATTATTTTGATATATAATAATCCAGTTTTACAACGTCATGGAGGTACTCCACATGCTATCACCAGCGCGTTTGTTTAAACCTTTGACAGCGCACGAAAAAAGCCACTACCAGAAACTCCCGATTCCACGTTCGATAATGGAGACTAAATGCGCAACTAAATATTTTTTCTGCCCGATTCAAAACATTTCAGCAATTTCCAACAGAATGACACCCCAATTATACATATATTCCGAAATTGCCCATGGCCATCCGTGAGGCCGTTTCCAACCATAGTGCGGCGGCGCCGCTAATTGATGGCGTCTCGCTCGTGTCGGCTCGTGGGAGCGGCGGCGGCGGCGGCGCGCTGCCGCGTGATCCGCGCGCCGCCTGCCGGCTGCTGACTGAACTGCTGGTTGGGGCTGGCGGCGGGCCTGCGGTGAGGTGCGGCGGCGGCATGGATGGCATGGATTGGTCCATGGCGGCGGTGTGCTCCGTGCGGGAGATGACGTCGCTGCGGACGTGATCGCGTCGCCGTTCGGTGACGTCGAGCGTCGTCGACCTGTCAAGGCCGTTTCACACACGGAACGTAAACGCGATGGGAACGTAAGCGGATCGTAGAGCCCTATGCTAAAGTATCGGTGCTACGTTCACGTTCCGCTCGTATGTTTACGTTCCCAGTGTGAGGCGGGAAGCGGAAAGTGGCCGGACGATCGTCGGGTAGACGATTACGGTCCGCTCTTGGCCCGATACGATCGTCAGGCGGGAAGTTGAAAAAATCCAACTTTTTGAACGTAGCGGAACGTTTCAGCAAGTGTGTGACTGGTCTCAACAGACAACAAGCCAGCAGTGATTGGGGCAAAGGTAGGTAGATATTTTGGTTGTGTTTTAATGTATAAACTGCGATGCTGAATGCCGACCAATTTTATAATTCAGTGCAGTGAAATTGCTCAAACTTTCCTATGTCTCAAACAATTTAGTCACAGAATGAACTCGTTGAAATATTACCAGGTAAACCATTCACAATCACCATCCATTATTTCAGCTGTAATATTTTGCTTTTTTAATGGTGTAGCACATTTCAGAAACTCAAACTCAATACAAGCACATCAACATTAGTATATGTACATTGTACAGATATTGAGCTTGATGCTCATACCTGCTGGAATAAAAAGTTCCAACTGTAAAGCCTACATTGTGACTGGCACCAAATGATCCTTAAAATGTGTATCCGCAAGGTGCTGGCAGATTTAGGCAGGCAAAATTTAGAACATACCTAAGCCGGCAGCCCCAAAGATTAAAAGTGATTGATTTCTCCCATGTCATCATTGTAGGTTATTTTGGCAAACTTTGTACCTACTGATTCCACCAGTTCTCAGCCTTGACATGCTTAGCTTATTGTTTTACCTGCAATGCTAGTGTGCAATCAATAGTTTAAGTCAAGTACGAGTTTGGGTCGAGACTGCTGATACAGCATTTAACCCCACCAAATGGGAACAAAATTCATGGAAAACTAGTATTTTTTAAACAAGATTTTGTCTGGATGCCAGAAAAAAAATCAAGACTTTGTTATGAAGCACTTCTGTTTGTAAGCCCTCCCTGGCACGGGTTGGTGCACCTCCATTCCATATATTTTTGTGATGCCAATAACCTGTCTGTTTGTGGTGCAAAGCTGCTAGGCATCAAATTTTCCTAATATTGGTAGTGATGGTATCCACTAACCAGATAGACTACTGAACCAATGGCAATAAAACAATCAAACCTAGCCTAAACTGACTAAACCTACCAGTACCTACCCTGCTATGCCAGTCCAACCAATACTGCAGATAGTAGGGTACCTATGTCTGGTTAGACAAGGTTGGGCTTGATTATGTTTAATGCTACCTACTCATACAGTTGTCTGTCAGGATGGCTGCACTAGTACTACCAATGCTATTTTCCCTTTATTTCTGCCCATACTTGACCAATTGCCTAAAAAATTTCATCTCTGTGACCTGCATGACATGACCTGATATCAGGATGTGGGGGTGCTTATAGGCGCAATACACAAATTCGCATTGAGCCTGTCTTTTGTTCAATTTAGGTTATTTCTAGAAACAAGAATGTATCATTCCTAAATTCTATGAAGGGCGCAATGTTCCAAAGTTGTATTTTGACTTGGGTTGGGTGTCAGAGGGGAAATTCTGCTCCAAAAATGTCACCTGCCCTAGTGTTGTATATTTAATTGCTAATCCTAAAATTATGGACATTTTGTGTCAGAGTAAATCTAATGGGTGCCTACAAATGTCTTGTGGGTTTCATGAAAAAGGCATCGAAGCTGAAGTAGTGAAGAATGAAGATGGTTATTCTTGTTTAGATAATCAATGTATACCTGTCTTTTACACAACCTCAATATGATAAAGAATGGCATTGCCTAAAATCTAGCTTGGTATGTATGTAATGGTAATATTTATATGCAACATTTCACCTTTTCAGTTACAAGATGGCACTGTGGACAGAGGCCCTAGAAGAGCGTCTGGTTAACCTGGTGCAGGATTATCCGTGGCTGTACGCTGTGAACAGTAGAGGGTTTAGAGACAAACACAAGAAAACGAACTCATGGCGAGAAATCGCAACTTCTCTGCCTGACGGCATAGATGGTAAGTCAAATTATTTAGGTGGCCCTGGACAATGGCTAAATGTTAAGGGCATCGATTTTTACTACAAGATGAACTGACTTGAGTCAATATAAGTGGCCAATTCTTTTCCTGCACCCAGATCCAGCACATATGTAAATTGGGATGGGACTTACCTCATTAATATAATGTGTTATCTCTTATCCATGCTTTTATTATGGCTGGTATTATAAGTGCACTGTGGCTTCTTTATGTTCATAATTCCTAATGTGGAGAGTGAGATACCCAGCATGTTCTCTGAATGCTCCTTTGGGTAGTACTAGTGACTGCATAATACATATGGGTACATCCCTGGCTTTTCACTACAGCTGATGCCGCCCACAAAAAGTGGGACGCACTGCGCGACAAGTATCGGCGGCTGCGACAGAAGGACGCCATGCTACCGCCCAGTGGATCCAGTTTCCGGGAGGCGGAGAGTCAGCGGCCCGACTGGGCTCTCTTCACTGTGCTGCACAGCTTCCTACAGCCCCACACCAACCATCGCCGACGGTATGTCGTACTGTTGACCTGTGTCCTGCTGTGATCTTGTGTGACCTACAGTGAGCTAACCTGTGCCTGTGGTGATCTCGTCGGGCCCGCAGCTATCCTGCGATGACCTCAACTGACCAGAAGCTGTGTGGTGGCACAGAATGCATTTAAACTAAATATGTTTTCTCTCTGAGTGCCTCTGATTGCGGACCCCAGAAAATTGCAAGAGGCTATAGCTGAGAAAATTGAGCTCGGATTAAAATATGTAAGCTTAATGCTTATTTTGCTTCAGCAGCATGCATCGCCCAATATAACCCCACATACCATTTTTTGTTGGAAAATGCGAGATGACGGTGTAAATCGGATGACCGAAATGTCATGGAATGACCATGGCATTCCTTTTATTTCAGTGGAGGTGACAGTTTCAACGTGGAATCAGCAGTCGCGGAGAATGGAAACGCTGCAACAGTGCTGATGGAAGATGTTGGGTGAGTTACGATGCTGACAAAACATCACCGAGTTATTCCTTGCTTTGGCAATTTACTGATGGCTAATGTCGTGCGCAGCGTCACCAGACCACAGTTATCTCAAGGCTTGTCCAAGACTTGCACGGTTCTTGCAATGATTACTTCTTTAGAAAAAAACTGCTGCTCAATACGCTAATAAATGTAATTATTGTTTGTCGTGTAACTAATGGTAGTTAATGTATGTAATTTCATTATGCTAATATGACGGCTGTTACATTGCATTGCCCAGAACCAGCAGCTAAACCTTATGTACAATGCCTATCTGTAGCCTGTTCTTTTCCGGTAAAATTAGTCATATACCTATGCCATGTTGCAGGGAACAAAGTCAGTCCCAGGTGGTGCTGGATGGGATCGACGCGTCTCAACTGGTAAGTAGCAGAGGTGGGCAGCTTGGCTTGCAGGGCCGGTGCATGCCCCGAACTCAGGCCCGGCTTGTGTTGTGCGAGGATTACTGATGGATTTTCCTTTGCCTCCCATTGGATTCATGCATAACAATCATTCTTAGGGATCCCGTGGTGCTGCTACTAATTGATGTATGTTTCAGTGGAAGTTACAACCACCGTTTACCTGACTCATGACGTGCACAACGTTTCTTCTCAGGACGTTGTATTCGAGGACAGCCAGGCATCAAACGCTTCCTCTCCAGCACCCGCTTCAGCCGATGCCGAAGCAACTGCTGCCGTCGGGAACGGCCAGTCCGGGACGGTGGCTCCAAATAGAAGCGCCGCTACAGAAGCGGCGGCACGTCCCGAGCCGGACCGGCGGCCTGTCGGCAGTCAGCCCGCGACGTTGGAGCCGCCGCCGGCTAGGCCGCAGCAACGCTCACCAACTCCGGGACCGAGTGGTGCGCCGGACGTCCGTCGGCCGGGGCCGAGCCTGGCCACCCCGCGGCGGCCTCAGCCGTCGAAGAGGACGCCTGCTGTCGCAGGAGCCAGCCAGCAGCCCTGGCAAAGAGAACTAGTGGACTGCTGGAAGCAGGCGAAAGCGACAGAAAAGGACAGGGTGTCGTGCTTCCTAGAGTACCTCGGTACTCTCATGAGAAATGTGGCACCTGATGACCTCGACGACGTAGAGGACAAAGTGTTGCGTGTTGTGCGCAGCTTCCGATAAGCAGTATAGCTTTCCGGTCCGTGTTCAATCTGGGCGTATCAGGTGCTGTGTTAATCTAGATTTCAGCTTGCGTTGGGTTCAGGGTCGTCTGCGGCCTTATGATGTTGCGGTGCAGCGCAGTTGTACATTTTTAGGACGCAGTTTGTAGCAGTAGTACCGTAGTTAATAGCTTGTACCTGATTTCGTTGTCGATCTCATCATGGATCTCACCTGCACTTGCCGGCTGCAACTGGGTACAGCAGGTGAAGTAGGCCGTGTGTCATCTCATTTAATCTCGTGTTATTGCATGTGAACTCAGAGGTACTCGCTGTGGTCATGAGGCTTTGACGAACCACCTTTCATTGAAGTAAGAATAAATGTACGTTTTCTAAAATCAAGCATATGAGCGGATGAGGCCAGCTGAGTCCGTTAAAAGTCGGTATGCAATTTGCATTCATCCGTAATTGAATATTTTTATTACCATTCACATGCGACAGAGGCCAGGCTCTCCTTGAGCTTCCAGACACCACGGTATATGGCAAAATGTTTTATTAAGCGGCGGCTCGAAAGTCGAAGAACAACATCGCTGGCACAAATGAAGATGGTACGACGAACTTTTATTTCACCCGGCGGCCGCTGAGCCTCCGCGCCACTCGCCGGCCGCGGAGGGTGGGTGGGGGTGGGTGGGGGAGGGCTTTACGTCTCCGATGATATCGTCACAATGCGTCATTTATCGTTGCGTTTCATGCTCAGAGACATCAGAAATGCTCCATATAGGAAAGCGACAAAAAATTGTGACGGCATCTCAAATGCTACAGCCACTTTAACTTTCCTCAAATATCACCAGACACAAGCGGCGAATACAAAGCACCAGACATGTGGCTGTGGCCTGTGGCTGCTGTGACAGTGGCCTAAACGAGTCTCCCGCGGCGCACGACTGCATTTTGCCACGGAACACTGCCCTCGGGAGACACAAAGTACGTGGCATACCGCTCTCGAAGCTCCGCAGCCCTCCTCGTGGAGTTGTTTGCGCCCAGGCGGCCGATGTTGCGGAAGCAGCTATCACTGTCATCATGGCGCCAAGCACCGCGCGTCAGGTGACCGCTGTCCTCGCAGTCCACGTCCCCGTCCCCGATGTACCGCCGATCGCTTGATGTGCCGTCCCTGCGTCGCAGATAGTTATGCAGCACACAGGCTGCCTTTACTACCGCATCGACGGTTTCAATTTTAGCCTTAATTGGCTGCCTCAGAATTCGCCACTTCGTTACAAGAATGCCAAACGTGTTCTCGACGATGCGACGGGCCCGACACAAACGGTAGTTGTAGACCAGCCGCCTGTGGTAGTCATCCTCGGCGCCTCCCAGTCTTGAGCCAGGGTACGGCCTCAGCACGCGATGCTGGAGCTGGAACGCTTCGTCTCCTACAAACACATACTCCAGCTCTCCTTCACGAGCAGTGGGGAGATGCAGCTCCTCCCGCGCCAGCCGCTGACCGAAGGCCGAGTTCGAGAAAATGCTGGCGTCGTTTTCGCGACCGTACGCCCCCACATCAATGTAAGTGAAGCAGTGATTGGCATCAGATACTGCCATGAGAACGCTGCTGAAGGTAGCCTTGTAGTTCCGGTACAGTGAGCCACTGAGCTTCGGGCACTCGATCTGTACGTGTTTTCCATCCACAGCACCTGCGGAACAAGCCAAGGAAAAACAGTCATACTAATGAGAGTATTGTTTTGGGAAATGTTCGTGATGCCACTGTTACTGATTGGCATTGTAATAGCCAGCCACTTTTCCACTGGGTCATGATTTATATATTGTAGCATCAAGCCCCAGACAACGCATTCAATATGCGCCCAGCAGTGTCCCAAAAATTGTATTTTGGCCTGGCTGTCAGAGCGGAAAATCCTGTTCAAAAAGGGAGGTAAGGGTGCAAAATTGTCAGTCAGATGAGGCCTGAAAAGAGTGGAGAAGGGATCAATGGCATATATTTTTATGCGAGTGGTAAAATGTAGGATGTGAAACGACCATCCATGCAAATGCTTTTTCTCGGTAAGATTGGGAGTGGAGTATTGCTATTAGAAATTAGGGATGAGATTACAAAGTGATTCATTTGGATGTCTTTTCCCACGCTGTCACGCTGCCATTGCGACAAGCACCAGCGGTCAGCCGAGTTCAGCCCGAGGGAGGAGCGGACGGTGAGCTGCGCCGGCGCCGTACTGTTGGCGTTCTCCTGCGCCACACCCTGGCAGTCGGGCTCCTCTGAGTCATCACAATTAGAAATCTCCCTTGGCGGGTCAGACGAGTCAGAGGAGTCAAAGTTTGTCTCCGGCTCCGTCCAAACTCTCTGGCTCGGAATGCTTATCTACCGCAGCGCAGGCGGTGCCTGCTGCGTCTGTAGCAGCCGGGGCGGGGGCGGTGTCGGGCGGTGGGCCGCGCGCCGGCCGGGAAGCGTCCTACTGCCGTGTGTTCATCCCCGACTGCGCCAGCAGCCCGCGGGCTGCCTGTGGCATCAGCTGGCGCAGCTACTCGGCTGACAGCCCGGTGGACAGGACGCTGGCGGCCGCCCCCTCCAAAGCCAGCCCGCCCAGCGCGGCGGCCCAGGAGGTCGGTGCTGCTCCGTGCGCCGTCCTGCTGGCAGTGCTAGTGAGCCAGCGCCCGGCAATACTGAGTGTCGTGCGTATATCCGTGACCACCGAGATCGCATTCAGCCGGCGGGAACAAGGCCGTTTTGACGTCGGTCCGGGGGGGGGGGGGCTGGACCAGGCCGAGGCCGTCTCTCTGCGGCCCGTGTACGGCTGCCAGCCGGACGTCCGACCGGAGCTGGTGCAACTGCCCTTTCCAGTGGCAGGCCAGTATGCGGCAGCCGGCAGATGCTGCAGCTGCCGAACGACCTGCTGTGCCGGCCGTTGCTGTGGAGCGCCCCGGCGACGTGATGGTGACCGGCACGCTGGCAGCCGCCTCTGCAGACAGCATGACCGATACGGAGCTGGAGATGTAGAAGCTGACGCTGAACGACCTGATGCGCCACCATCAATCACAGCACGGGCTGCGACTCTACTGCTGCGCGAGTGCCGGCAGCTGGTGACGCAGCCCGCACAGTCAGCGGACGTGCTGCGATTGATGGTGGCTCATCAGGTCGTTCAGCGTCAGCTTCTACATCTCCAGCTCCGTATCGGTCATGCTGTCTGCAGAGGCGGCTGCCAGCGTGCCGGTCACCATCACGTCGCCGGGGCGCTCCACAGCAACGGCCGGCACAGCAGGTCGTTCGGCAGCTGCAGCATCTGCCGGCTGCCGCATACTGGCCTGCCACTGGAAAGGGCAGTTGCACCAGCTCCGGTCGGACGTCCGGCTGGCAGCCGTACACGGGCCGCAGAGAGACGGCCTCGGCCTGGTCCAGCCCCCCCCCCCCCCCCGGACCGACGTCAGAACGACCTTGTTCCCGCCGGCTGAATGCGATCTCGGTGGTCACGGATATACGCACGACACTCAGTATTGCCGGGCGCTGGCTCACTAGCACTGCCAGCAGGACGGCGCACGGAGCAGCACCGACCTCCTGGGCCGCCGCGCTGGGCGGGCTGGCTTTGGAGGGGGCGGCCGCCAGCGTCCTGTCCACCGGGCTGTCAGCCGAGTAGCTGCGCCAGCTGATGCCACAGGCAGCCCGCGGGCTGCTGGCGCAGTCGGGGATGACAGGTAAACAGGTAAAACAGGTAAAAACGGTTACGTCAGCTCGAGACGATTACGTCAGGTCAGAGGTCATTGCGCCAGGTCAGAGGTCCCCTAACGTAATCGTGTTTGCTTTTGCACGGTAGAAGTAGCATAAAGCAGACTAAGCACATGTCAGAGACTAGACAAAGTAAGAAACATAATAACATAACAGACACTACGACCTCACAGCCACAACCAGGACACCAGCCAGAATGTATGAGGAAAGGACAGGGCACGGCATATGATTGACACCCAGCACATGTACAATGGTAAGAGTGGTGAAAGAAGGCTTGAGATGACAGGGATTTGGGGTGTACATGTAGGGCTAAAAAAGCCAATGAAGAAAAATCAGGGATTAGAAAACCAGTAACAAAATAAAATTACAACTTATAGTGCAAATCGTAAGAATGCACTTATTTGTGATCAATCCTACCCAGACAATGAGGGAAGTTCCAGCGCTCTTCAAACTCCTCTGCGATGTCCATCCACTTCTTCGTGTAAGGCACCGGCATCTCAAGAGGAGCCAATGTCTCCCAGAGGGCAGAACACACTTCTGGTATGATGCCGCTTGTTGTTGATACCCCAACTCTGAAGTAGCGAGCGACATCTAGCTGACTCATGCCAGATGCCAGATACCTGTGGATGATGAAAAAATAATTAAAGACACACATGTTCTGACATGATCATGTCAGGGAAGAATGGTCCATGGAACATAGGTGTGGGAACTGGGGAGAGAGCACCCCCCCTCCCCCCCGTTTGGGCCACATTTTGTTAATATACTTGCTCTTGATTTCATAAAGGTTTTGATATTGTTGTGGAGCTGTTCCTCAGGGCAACGCGAGCCCACAGATACATAAGCGTTTTATTTTGCTAGGTCATTTTGGTTTAAAAAAGAAAAAAATCCCACCTACAATGATCATTTGGTGCTGTCTATTTTATGAGTTATCCAAAATATGCCAGATCAAACATTTCCTGGAGCATAATCATTAATGAAAATAGTAAAAAAAAAACCTGTTGCTCATAGAATAGCCAAGAAAATGTTCATAAAATAAAGATGAAATATAGTTCCCACTCTGGGTCTTCTGCGAGGTTAGAGGGGGATCAAATCAATGAACCAGAATGGAAAACATTTTGAATTTATCTGGTTAAGTAGGTGCATCTTGTCAACCCCACCAATGCCATACTTTGCAGTCATGTAAAGAACACCAACCACCCTTATGCAACAAAAAATTACAGCAGGCATATCTAATTGGCAAAGCCGGGGGACAAGGGGATGCTGGGAGGTGAGGTTTCAGCTGCATACTGATGCATACTTATACTTATAGTATGCAGAATTTAGGAAGGCCAATTGGCCTCTTGGATCTGGATGTGAGAAGGCGTCAGTGTGTCACTGCATCAGTGCTACCATGTGGAGACATATTTGATCATGGCATTGTTAACACTGCAACTTCCGAACATTCTATAAAAAAAGCAATTTGGGTTGGCTTGGAAAGGCCATGCCAGGACTCAAAGAAACCATTTCATGAAGGACATGGCCCAATTCACACTTGACACATCAAGTCCCATTCCTTGCCTGAAAGACCAGTTTCAGTGTCATGCCGTGCAACACTGAAATAATCAATTCTTGTTGTGCCCAGTCAGCATTCATATTTTGATATTTCCCACTTAAATAAATCTATAAATCTCTATGGCTGTTTCCATTCATGAGCTGTAGCTTGAAATGACATCAAATTAACAGGAAACGTCTATAACTCACCTAATGGTCACGGCCAGCCGTTCAGCCTCTGGTATCGCAGCTCGGAAGTTAGTGTCTGTTCTCTGGATGAGAGGCGCGACATGTTCAACAAGCTCATCAAAACGTTCTGGAGTCATGCGATAAGCACGGTAAAACTCCTCCGGCCTGTTCCTTGACTCTCTGAGCAGTTGAGCATATTCTCCCCTGCTGGTGCGGGAGGCCAGGGACTCTCGCACCCATATCCGACGAGCTGGCGGCGGCGACTTTTCCTATGAGCCAAGAGCCAACATTAACAGCAGGTCTTCATCACGCATGGTACAGCACTCGTTCAGCTCAATCAATTCAGAAAATAAAAATACAGCCTCAATTCACAGCACAATATCGTCCAGCTCCTCTTCTTCAGTCCTTCGAAAAAATAACAACGGTTACAACCGGGGTATATAGTTAAAACAGCAGCGCCTTTTGATGTGCGCAAGCCTGTATCTCTTGCGCCATAACTGTATCAATTTCGATCGTTGCTACGCTGCTACCAGATGCTAGCTGATACCAGATCTAGAGAAACGTTCGAGAAACGTTCGTAGGTCATCTAGCGAAAAGCCAACTTTTTACGATCCGTTCCGCTCGTACGTTCCCATTACGCTACGCTCCGTGTGTGAAACGGCCTTCAGTAGTGCGGCCCGGGTACGGCCGCCGCTGGCGACGCGGGTCGATGCCGCCCTGTACTCCGGCCACCCTCGGCTGAGGAGTGTGTTAGCGCGCGGACTGAAGGTGCGAGTGCCGGCGGCGGCGCCGCGTCTCTGGGTGGCGACGCCGCGCTCGGCTCTGATGACGGCGGCGGTAAGAGACTTCGTGTCGGCCGGAGTTTTGCGGCCGGGTAGGCCGAGGAATTGCTACAAGCTTGTGCCGGTGTCCAAAAGTGAAAATACCGCGCGTCCACTGGCGGATCCAGGCTTGCGTTATTTGGGGGGGGGGGCAACTCATGCAGGAGCCAAACCTAGGGTACCCCCAAATCCTGTTTTCTCATCGGATTTAGGCCACTTATTTTTCGTCACAGCCCTGACACTATGAATATATTTTTTTATACCAATAAGAAAAATATATAAATGGTAGCCCACCCGACCCATGTCTTTATATTACTTTGTAAACACTTACCATTGCTTTTGTCGACCAGTTAACCCGCTTGGAGTCAGTGCTTGGGTCCCTTTGCGGGCCGGGAGGTGGTAAAACACCCCCTGTCTAACTCGGCTCCTGGGCCACGCACTGATTGAACTATGTTTCATTATCGTTTGGGGGAGGGGGCAAACGGGCCACTTTAGGCCTCTGGGAAGGGGGCATGGCCCTAAATGCCCCCTCCCTGGATCCGCCAGTGTAAGAGACCATTGGAGCTGCAGTTGGGTACCTGAGACGTCAGGGTACGCCCTCAGATGTGTAGGACTCGCATGGAGACCTCTTATGCTATAGTGGACTGAAAGGACCCAAAGGAGCCTGTCTAGGGCTCCCGGAGATAGACGTGGACCCTCAGGAGCCCGCCAGAGCCCCCAATGAGGGAAAAGTGAGGGATACCAAGTGCCTGCAATTGCATATTGCATAAGCCATAACGCCTTTACAAATCAATATATTATGTATCAGTGGCAGATCCAAGGGGGGCCACATGGGTCATGACCCCCCTTGGTGCCCGGGGGCACCACAGGCCTGTCAGGGGCACCACCGGCCTAGCAGGGGCACCACCAGCCCGCCAGGGGCACCACAGGCCTAGCAAGGGTACCACGGGCCTGTGAGGGGCCCCACAGGTCTATCAGGGACACCAGAGACCTGCCAGGGGCGCCGCCGGCCTCGCAGGGGCACC
Organism: Amphibalanus amphitrite; assembly: GCF_019059575.1. Classification (NCBI taxonomy): domain Eukaryota; kingdom Metazoa; phylum Arthropoda; class Thecostraca; order Balanomorpha; family Balanidae; genus Amphibalanus; species Amphibalanus amphitrite. Next base: position 35,328 of record NW_024881887.1, read on the forward strand.
ATGGGCCTGTCAGGGGCACCAGAAGCCTAGCAGGGGTACCACAGGCCTTACAGGGGCACCACCGGCCTTGCAGAGGCACCACGGTCCTGTCAGGGCCCAGGGGCACCAGCGGCCTAGCAGGGGCACCACAGGCCTGCCAGGGGCACCACCGGTCTAGCAGGGGCACCACCGGCCTCGCAGGGGCACCATGGGCCTGTCAGGGGTCCCACCGGCCTCGCAGGGGCACCACCGGCCTCGCAGGCATCACGGCATCACGCAGGGGCACCTTGGGCCTGTCGGGGGCATCACGGGCCTGTTGGGGGCACTTTAGGCTTGTCAGGGGCACCACAGTCCTGTCAGGTCCCAGGGGCATCAGCAGCCTAGCAGGGGCACCCTAGGCCCGCCAGAGGCACCACAGGCCTGCCAGGGTCCAGGGGCACCACAGGCCTAGCAAGGGCACCACGGGCCTGTCAGGGGCACCTCAGGCTCCCGTGCCCCCCCCCCCCCCCGGATCCGCCAATGATGCCACACCACGTGAAACACCGCCAACTACCAGCTGCCGGGCCATAAACACGTGCCAACAAGTCTTGTTTTGAAGGTCGACTCCGCTCGCGCAACTTTTGACTGACCCTCACTGCTACCATATTGCTTTCATATTATGCTGTGAAAAGCTTCACTTCACCAAGTGGCTAAAAACCTCCATCAAGGTATATTTTCAGGCCACTTTAGGCCTTTGGGGGGGGGGCCATGGCCCCCGTGCCCCCCCCCCTGGATCCGCCAGTGCGCGCGCCTTGTATATGATCTATCGTCCCTCACGCAGTACATGCCGCGGCGGCCGTGTCCGCTGCCGTCCGTCGAGGGGGCGCTGGGACTGACGGCTGCTGGTTATGTTTACGGCATTAAAATAGATTTGAGGGACGGCTTTTATCAGATTCCTTTGTCGGAGTGTACTATGCAGAGTTTTGGCGTTGATTATGATGGATTTACTTATGCAATTTGCACGCTTGCCGATGGGATTATCCATAGCTGCTGCTGAGATGCAACATTTTGCATGTGTAACTGTTAAATTAGTCGAAGCGCAATTTCCTGGAGTAAAAGCGATGGCCTATTTAGATGACTTTTTCTTTGTTGCGCGCCAGCCGAACGAGTTGATTGGTGTATACGATTTTTTTTCGTACAGGTCTCCGAATTAACGTAGAAAAATCTATTTTGAGTCCTGTGTCGCGCCTTGTATATCTTGGAGTTGACGTCGACTTTCGTCGAGCGGCGGCTCACGTTAAGCCTGGCACGTTGATTCCGGTGCGTGATGCCGTGGTACAGCGGCGACTCGAGAAACAGGCTGAGTGTGAGGTGTCCTCCAGTCAGCTGGACGCCGCTCTGATGCAGATCCTCAGGCTCACTGCCAGACTGTGGGGTGGCGCGCGCCACGCCACCTCAGCACGAGCCTCTATAATCTTGTAAAATGTCAACACTGCCAGTTGGGAAATAAAAGAGTGAAAACAGCTAACGTTTAACAGAGACGTGCGGGGCCGGTGTAGTAGGTAACAATTGAGCTGCGCGCGTCATTGAGTGAGTTAGCCGAGACGGACGTTATTTATCCGAAGAGCTGGTCCCAGCGGGAAGCGGGGGAGGGTGGCTGGTTCGTTACAACCTGATCTGTCGAGCTCGTAACATTCAAATTGTATTGCACCACTCAAATTATGGGCCACTTTCAGTGAAAGCATCCGCAAGGTTTTTGTTCGTGGCAACCCAAAGGAACGATCAGTACGTATATTGTTCCTCGCAGGCGTCTGACACACGGCGAGGGCGTCTCCTCGCCAGCACTGAGTCGGTCGGCGCGCCGCGCCGCAGAAAATGGCCGCAGAGCCGCGATTTTGGCATCATTGTATTTGCCTAGCTCAGGCGCATCGAGTGGTATACTTTTTGTTCGGGTGAGGTCAATTTAAGGTATTGACCTCGTGACAAGGTCAGGTCAGAGCTCTCAGGGCTCGAAAGTGATCGAGTAAGGTCATGTTGCATAGCATTCGATTCGGCAGGTCTTTCTGAGTCCATTTGTGGCTTTCCCGATTCGCTAGCTCAATTTGATCGGGAGTTATTGAAGAATAGTTTATGACCCTTGTGACGTCATAAATGACGTCACGCAAGGGCAAAAATGCAAACGTGAAGCATCGGACCTTGCAAGGAGTGCATGAAATCACGATTATATATGCTTGAGATAGTTTCAGATCATTCCCGGCGCCAAAATAGCAATTTCCATATTTCCCCATTAACTTATAAGGGTTTAATGTATAAGTTCCCTGTATCTGAGGATTTTTTTAAAGATTTAATCTTGTTCTCCACTCCATTCTGCGTAAGATGCCGGGTTCCGTGTCTACGTAGCTTGAACGTAACGGATGCAGCGGCCGCAAACGTAAATCGAAGTCCTGAATTCACTATTCCCCAACACAGGCGGCGGCCGCTTCCTGGTCTGCGCAACATGGCGGCACCGTTGGACACCATCTGGCGGCCGATGCGCCTTCCACATTATATATCGGGGTTACATGAGCACAGTAAATACGTATTTAGCCGCTAATTCGAATTAGAAACGCATTACCGACTCATGTAGCCACCTGCTAGTACGAATCGGCGATCCGATCCGCGGTTACATGAGCAAAGCAAATACGTATCACGATCGGATTCACCGCTAATGCGAATCAGGAGCGTACTACCGACTCATGTATCCACCCGCTAATACGAATCGGCGGTCCGAACAAAATCCGCTGAGAAAGAGGCTTAGAAGCGAATAGGACCAAGATACGTATTACAGGAACTATTTCTTCGCAAAAAGAAACATAAAAATGCAAAATAATAGGTATTTTTTTCATTTTCTTCTTTTGAAATAATAATTAAAAAAATATGTCGGTATTTTGTCAAGTTTTCAAAAATAAATATAGTGAAAACCAAAAAGTAAATATCCACATAATTTCAGTTGAAACATTTTTCTGACAGCACTACAGACGAATCAAGAGAGGCAAGTGCCCAATGAGTCAAAGCAAGACAACTTTATGTTCAACTTTTTTTTAAAAAGTTAATTGAGAATGTTCTGAGCAGATTAAATGCAAAAAAGACATAAGATAATAAATTTTTAATTCAGTCACCTCTATTGCTACGGAAATGCGCCACATTTGTATGCTATTCGGTTTGTAGTGCGCATTACCTTCCGTCAGGCCGAGAGCCAAACTAGATCCGTTTGACGTCACTGATACGAATTTGCTCATGTAGTCGGTGCACTGAATGCGTTCTTGGGGAGCTGATGCGAATTAGCGTAGTACGTATTTGGAACGGATCGCTCATGTAACCGAGGCACACGATTTGGGCCGTATTTCACAAGTACTATTCTTTGCTGAATGGAAGCGTCAAAATGCAAAATACTAAGCATTTTTTTTATTGGCTGCCTCGTAGAAAATAGCAAAAAAATGTTGGTATTTTGGTTTAGTCTTTGAAGGTGAATTTGATAAAGATCAAAAATAAAATGAATGAAATATTTTGATGGATAAATTTATTCTGACCACCCTGCTGTCGCTGCATGGCTAATCAGTGCTCACTGCTCAGTGATTTGAAACACGAAAACTTTGTTTTCAATTTTTGATTTCATGTTTATTTTTTAAGTTTTTGAGCATATCAAATGATATTATATCGTTCAATAATTAAAATTTAGTTCGGTCGTCTCGGTAAATGCCGCAACTGCGCCATGACTGTACGCTAATCCTATTCCGTTTGTAATGCGAATTACCGGCCGTCGAGGAGTGAACCCGGGTAAGCCAAACAAGATCCGTTTGACGTAGATAAAACGAATTAGTCTCATGTAACCAGTGCCGTAGATACGTTTGTGGGGAGCTGATGCGCATTAGCGTAGTGCGTATTTGGAACGGATCGCTCATGTAACCCCGGTAATAGAGTTCAGTGGGCTGCAGCGACGCTGGGCCGCGGCGTGCCGGCGGAGAGTGGGCGGAGCCAGGCGGCTGACGTCACCAAAGTATGACGCACGCAGCACAGATCTATAGCCCTTGTTATTAAGCCCTTGTTACACTGCCGAATTTAAGTACACGAATGTGCACGAATATGCAAGTCATCCTATGTCGCGGACCGATTCGGGATCTTTCTTCCACGGTCTTGGCATTTCGCAGGCCAGTCGGTGTCCACCGCGCGACTTTTACGGTTCGTCACGACCGCCACGAATATTTCATGAAAAATGAAAATTTCGTGGCCGTTCGCCGAATTTATAATAAACGAACATGATCGCCAAACAGTCGCCGAGTCGCCGCGGACATGTCGCTGCGTGCGTCGACTTGTTGCCAAGGTATCGCCGACTATTCGCAACAGATTCGTCATTGCTCGGGGTTACATGAGCAGAGTTAATACGCATTACAAACGGACTACAATGGTGAGCGAATAGGAAAATCCGTTCCTGATACGCATTTACTTGCTCATGTAACCCCGGTAACTCATTCGCGATGTTCGCCGAATCATGGATCAGCTTCGACCCGCGCACGATTGCCCCCCCCCCCCCCACCCGTTTTCTGCAAATCGGGCTCTGTCGGCGAATTGTTCGCCTCTGTCGGTAAACTGTTCGCCGATTTCCTACACGACGTGATTCGGCGACAGGGTCGTGGCCAAAATTCGGCAGTGTTAAAGCCCTTGTTACACTGCCGAATTTTGGTACACGAATGTGCACGAATATGCAAGTCATCATATGTCGCGGACCGATTCGGGATCTTTCTTCCACGGTCTTGGCATTTCGCAGACCAGTCGGTGTCCACCGCGCGACTTTTACGGTTCGTCACGACCGCCACGAATATTTCATGAAAAATGAAAATTTCGTGGCCGTTCGCCGAACTTATAATAAACGAACATGATCGCCAAACAGTCGCCGAGTAGCCGCCGACATGTCGCTGCATGCGTCGACTTGTTGCCAAGATATCGTCGACTATTCGCAACAGATTCGCCATTCATTCGCGATGGTCGCCGAATCATGGATCAGCTTCGACCCGCGCACGATTAGGGGGGGCCCCCACCCGTTTTCTGCAAATCGGGCTCTGTCGGCGAACTGTTCGCCTCTGTCGGTGAACTGTTCGCCGATTTCCTACATGACGTGGTCCGGCGACAGGGTCGTGGCCAAAATTCGGCAGTGTAAAGGCCGTGTTACACTGCCGAATTTTGGCCACGACCCTGTCGCCGAATCACGTCTTGTAGGAAATCGGCGAACAGTTTACCGACAGAGGCGAACAGTTCGCCGACAGAGCCCGATTTGCAGAAAACGGGTGGGGGCCCCCCTAATCGTGCGCGGGTCGAAGCTGATCAATGGTTCGGCGAACATCGCGAATGAATGGCGAATCTGTTGCGAATAGTCGGCGATACCTTGGCAACAAGTCGACGCACGCAGCGACATGTCGGCGGCGACTCGGCGACTATTTGGCGATCATGTTCGTTTATCTTAAATTCGGCGAACGGCCACGAAATTTTCATTTTTCATGAAATATTCGTGGCGGTCGTGACGAACCGTAAAAGTCGCGCGGTGGACACCGACTGGTCTGCGAAATGCCAAGACCGTGGAAGAAAGATCCCGAATCGGTCCGCGACATAGGATGACTTGCATATTCGTGCACATTCGTGTACCAAAATTCGGCAGTGTAACAAGGGCTTAAGGCCGTGTTACACTGCCGAATTTTGGGCACGACCCTGTCGCCGAATCACGTCGTGTAGTAAAGCGGCGAACAGTTCGCCGACAGAGGCGAACACTTCGCCGACAGAGCCCGATTTGCAGAAAACGGGTGGGGGGCCCCCCTAATCGTGCGCGTGTCGAAGCTGATCCATGATTCGGCGAACATCGCGAATGAATGGAGAATCTGTGGCGAATGGTCGGCGATACCTTGGCAACAAGTCGGCGCACGCAGCGCCATGTCGGCGGCGACTCGGCGACTGTTTGGCGATCATGTTCGTTCATTATAAGTTCGGCGAAGGGCCACGAAATTTTCATTTTTCATGAAATATTCGTGGCGGTCGTGACGAACCGTAAAAGTCGCGCGGTGGACACAGACTAGTCTGCGAAATGCCAAGACCGTGGAAGAAAGATCCCGAATCGATCTGCGACATAGGATGACTTGCATATTCGTGCACATTCGTATATTAAAATTCGGCAGTGTAACAAGGGCTTTATTACACGGCCTAATAACACAACCTTTACACTGCCGAATTTTTGATTCTACTTTGTCTATCAAATGGCTAGCTCATTTTTTCAAAATTTTGGATTTTGGCCCATTTTCTAACTGACTTTTTTGGGAAAATAATTTAAAAATCCAAAATTTTGAAAGTATCGAAAAACCGGAATATATGTCAGAAAAGTTGTCTATGTGCACCTACATACCAATTTTTACAAGAATCGGTTCAAAATGTGGGAGTTATTCAAAATTTTATGACGTCACGACCAGCAAATTTATGAAAAATGATTTTTGGGAAGTTCTAGACCTCGTACGGAAACAAAAATAGCACCATTCGATTCGCCGTGAAAAACTGAATCAGATAGACACCTTTTTAGGTCTTAACAAACAAATTCAAAATTTGACCTCACTTGACCTGACCTTGACCTGACCTCGACCTGAAATTCATCCTGATGTGGTCCATATCACTTACTGAGTGTGCCTATTGGACTCTATGAATAAAATGACTCATAAAACATGTGTCGCAAATGCCCTTTTATATATTTCGTTTTTGGTGACCTGACCTGGCCTTGACCTCGACCTTTGCATGATATTGTATGCAACGAATATTGTCTTGGTAGCCTAAGAACACGTTTTGGGCAACCAGTCTCAGTCCATTCTTCGGCAACTACGGTGCAATGCCGATACTGTAGAAAGTTGCATTTTGTACCCTTGACCTGACCTTGACCTGACCTCTGACCTACTTAAGCAAAAAAAATGGGCTCTTAAGATCCGCCTTGTTGAGAGCTTTCGATTGCCGTCTTCCCCGTCTTTCTACGACAATCGGTTCGGAAGTTCGACAGGGGGCAGAATCTGCCCCCTTCCCCCCCCCCCCCCAGCAGGGCGCGTATGGCTGAATAACCCAGCGGGGCGCGGGTTAACCCGCGCCGGGCCGGTGCTCCGCGACTTCCGCGCCGGGCCGGGGGGGGGGGTTATGAACACCCCCCCCCCCGTCTAACTCGGCTCCTGGGCCACGTAGCGACACGCAGTAAGCGACATTCAAAGGAGCGTCAAAAAAATGACGGAAACACTTCGGTCATTTTTTGGGTCAGGTCAAAGGTCAGGTCGCCAGAGGTCATCAAAGGTCAAATGTAGGCCATTTTAACAATTTTGGAAAATGCCAACGGCCAACTAGGGAACCAATAGAGCTACAGCGCCGCGGAAAAGCGCATCCCCTCGCCTCTCCCCCCCCCCCCTGGAAGGGCGAGGGTTAACCGGCGGGCACGGGTCGGCAGGGCACGGGTCGGCAGGGCACGGGGCGCGGCACTGACCTCGCGCGTGCGGTACTCGGGCAGCAGGTCGGCCACCACGTCCGACATTAGCGCCGTGTAGCGGCGAGCATTCTCCACCACCGCCTCGGCCAGCTCCTGGTCGAAACTGTCTGAAATCACACACCCAAACTGTCTGAAATCACACACCCAAACTATCTGAAATCACACACCCAAACTGTCTGAAATCACACACCCAAACTGTCTGAAATCACACACCGAAACTGTCTGAAATCACACACCCAAACTGTCTGAAATCACACACCGAAACTGTCTGAAATCACACACCCAAACTGTCTGAAATCACACACCGAAACTGTCTGAAATCACACACCCAAACTGTCTGAAATCACACACCGAAACTGTCTGAAATCACACACCGAAACTGTCTGAAATCACACACCCAAACTGTCTGAAATCACACACCGAAACTGACTGAAATCACACACCGAAACTGTCTGAAATCACACACCCAAACTGTCTGAAATCACAAACCGAAACTGTCTGAAATCACACACCGAAACTGTCTGAAATCACACACCGAAACTGTCTGAAATCACGGCCCGAGACGGGCTGAAATAGCTTCAAACGTACGCATTAAGAGCTATCGACTGCTTTTGAGGTCACTTCAAGTGACCTGGTGACCTGACCAGGGCTGCGGAGTCGATGGATTTTAGGGTGACTCCGACTCCGACTCCGGCTTCAAAAATCGACTCCGACTCCAACTCCGACTCCGACTCCGGACGGTTCTATGAATACCCATATCATGATATTGAAGTTCAGAATGGAGATATTTTTATCTTGCCTGAAACGATCCCATGTGCGTTCCAAAGGCTTTGCGTTGCAAATATGCATTAAAAATAACATGCAGATTTAAAAAGCAGGTTCTGGGGCATTCACCGTCTTCTGTTTCTTTCGCTGAAAACGTTCGTCCAAAACAGAAAAATGACCTATTACCGACAAAATCTAATTTCGAGTGCAGTATCGTCAATCAAACAGGTGCAGTGCATTACGTTGAGCCATGCAGCGTTAACTCTGACTCCGGAGTCGGAGTCGGTAAGATTTGGGCGACTCCGACTCCGACTCCGGACAGAACTGTCGACTCCGACCGACTCCAACTCCGACTCCGACTCCGCAGCCCTGGACCTGACCTTGAATGACCTTGGTCTGAAATTTTCACAACATGCGTAGCATTGATGCATGATAAGGTGTGCCATAAACGGCGGCGCGGAGTTTTTGAGATACAGTAGAATCCGCCTAATAAATCCACCTTGGTAACAAGATGTTTTGGATTTATTAAGCGGTGGTTTTTTAACCGGAGAAGCTATTTTCATTTAAAAAAATGCGTATCGCAGCTGCTCTACAGCCATTCCGTTTCCCCTGCAATACAAGCGGATAGGCTAAAGGTCAAGCTACACAGAACAATTTTTCGGTGTTCGATTTATCGCTTCGTGACTTGAGTTTGAGTTTGATTGAATTTTGTTTGGTTGCAACGCGCTGTGTAAACGTGTTGTTGTTGTTGTTGTTGCTGCACTTTTTGTTGTTTGCAACCAGAGCAACGCGCTGGTTGCAGTTTTGCCAAGGGCTTTCAGTGGCATTGTGTTGTGGGTTCCACCAGATGGAAACTACCTATATCCATTTCTTTGTCTGTTTCTAATAGGAAATTAGCTTGACTTCCAGCAGCTATTAACCCGCGCCCTGGTGGAGGGGGGGGCTATTTTTGCCCCCCCCCCCCTACAGACTTTTCGATATATCTCCAGAACCGCTGCGCCAATCGTCACCAAACTTTCAGTACCCTCCCGGACATCAATTTTACACATTGTGACCAAAAATTTTCAAAAGGCTATCCCCGCGTTCGATGTCTCTCGGACGACGAAGATTCTACGTCGTCCGGCCAATCCCATCCAAGGTCAATGGGGGCTCGGCTGCGGTTATGGAACGTGCTTGGCCGGACGGCGAAGAATCTTCGCCGTCCGAGAGACATCGAATGCGGGGTATGATAGGTTGGCCGGAAATGACGTCAGTGTGACGTCATGTTCTGCCGTTTTCGACCCAGAAAAGGGTTTCGCGGGAAGAGCTGTCAGGCCCATAGCTTTGCAAATACAGAAAAAAAATGATAGACATAAAAGCTGTAGAATTGACAGGGCTACAAAACTGCTATCTCGGATTTTTAAAGTTTTGGATTTTGACCCCCAAAAATCAATTTGACCCCCAAAAATCAAAAGATATATTTTTTTAATATAATAGTCGAAAAATATAAAAAAGTGTTTTGAATTTCGAAAAAACGGTATATATGTGATAAGTCCTTACCGCCTTCTATCCACATACCAAATTTGAGATCCATACCTCTCTTTTTTGGCCAAGTTAGAGCGAAAAAAAAAACTTCAAAATTGATGACGTCAAATTTTCAAACTCAATTTTTAGCAATTCCAGACCCCGTAGCGCAAAACAAAGACCACCATCAGACTCCCCGTGACGAGCTGCATCGAATCAATACCCATTTTATGCAAAACTATCAACTTTAACCCTCGCCGGCACAGGCCATTTTGCGTCCTTCGACGGCACACGGGGGGGGGGTCGTTGGTACACCCCCCCCCCCTCGCGTTTGGCCCCTGATCGAGCTAGAGCTTCGCGGAAAAAACGAGCGTGTTGCCCGTCACGAGAGGAAGCCGATGATACCCAATTTTAAGGTCCTAGGTTATCGAATGACCTTCCAGGTCAGGTCAATGACCCGAAAACCGGGAAAATCGGGACCTGTTAGAAAGTCGTAAAGTGTTGCTGCTATGAGGTTTTCCGGGGTGCTGATCACGAATATTGTGTTAGTTTTGATCAGAGATGATGTCTTCAAGCATTTAGACCAGGTCGGGTCAGGTCAGGTCAGGTCAACCGGTAGGGGTTGTGACGGGTATTCGTAATACGTGTCCACCGCCCCTGACAGCTTCGTAACATGTTACGAAGGCACCAAAACTACTTCGTAAATATTCAAATGGTTGCTAAATTCGAATTCAGCTCCAAAAACTAGCCTGGAAACATCAGGTCAAAGGTCATTTGGGTCAGGGTCATGAAATTTTCAGGGTAGGTGTAAAATTGATCAATGCGAGGGTACTGAAAGTTTCGTCGCGATCAGCCGCCTTTTACGCGAGTTATTCGCGAAAAACCTTAGGTGGGGTGCATCAACCAGCCCCCCCCCCCCCTGTGCCGGCGAGGGTTAAAATTTGACCTTCTTTGACCTGACCTTGACCTGACCTCCACCAGAAAAAAACTAAACCGTACCTGATGGTCTTATAACCAACACCATTGAGTTGGAAATGAAAAATTGGCCATAAAACATGCATCGCACAACCTTAGTAAAGTTGGGTTCATGTGCTGACCCCTGGTGACCTGACCTGTGACCTGACCTGGCATGACCAGTGACCTCTAATAGCAACATATGTACTAGGCAACTGACGCCCTATCGCTGATTATCGACAAAATGCGGTTTCCTCAGTGTTATAGCACATTCCCTAGAAGACCCGTGAACGGTGAAACATTTCATCTTTGACCTGACCTGTGACGTCATCGGTGATTCCGAGGTCAACGAAATATGGTTTCCTTCGACAAATTTGACAGGCCTTTCGAACGCCGTTTTAATTTTGCGGATCCGTCCAGAAGTTTCGAAGATATGAGGGGGGCAAAAAATAGCCCCCCCCCCCCAACCAGGTCGCGTTATAAACAGACCCCACCAGGGCGCGGGTTAACCCGCGCCGAGACTTCCGCGCCGGGCCGGGGGGGGGGGGTGTCTGAACACCCCCCCTCCTAGATGACCTAGGTTGACCTTGACCCTGACCTTGACATCTGTACATCGTCGAACATGTTCCATGAAAGGTGGGAGGTAAGACTGGCAAAAAAGGCCGAAATCAAGGTGTCAAAATCTCACAAGACCCATAGCCAACGCAAGATATTGGATATTTGTCATTTGGGTCATGACATGCCCTGAAGAACAAGGACATATCTCCAAAACCAAAAACCACAGAAACTTGAAATTTTCAGTGGACGTCAAGAAAGGATAGGGGAGTAGCTATACGAATCAGGCTTCTAGCTCCAAAAATGTTGAGTGCAGAGCAGAAAAACTACCTGGGGGTGCCAACCCCCCCTCCCCCCCCATGTGCAGGCGAGGGTTAAAGGATGGCCCAGGCCGCTATGTTGCTGTTAAGAGCTGGGCGAATCTGTTTGATCCAAAGAGACTCCGCTATTTTCCTACCTCTACTTTCACCGCATGCCTGCAGAATCTTCGCCCTTAGGTTATGGGGTCCCGGCCCCTTACGTTATGGGGTCCCGAATATTTGCCCTCACCCAGACGGCGTCGAAGCAAACGCTACGGGACGTGGAAATCGGGATCGAGAAGGCAATCAATGTCATGAGATGGAAGGCGTTCTGGAGTCAGCATACCTCGACGGCACCAACCCTTTTCCGTTCCTACCTACTAAAGGTCACCAGGCGCCGAAAGTAGACCCAGCTAGTGAACTAGAATTTAACATGCTTAAAAAAAGTTTTGGCAACTTATAAGAACCATAAAGGCTGAAACAGACTCTTTCCGCGTTCAGGAAATCGCATGCGAGAGCCTATTCAAATACATTATAATTCTTCTCGCATCAATCGCTTGCGGGAGGTGCGTGCGATTGATGCGAGCGTGCTTCCATGTATTTGAATTTTGAATAGGCTCTCGCATGCGATTTCCTGACTGCGGAAAGAGTCTGTTTCAGGCTTAAGTCAGACAGATGTAACCAGGGGGGTCCGTCCCTTTAACGGGCCATAGGAGGAAAATTGCTACCAAATGCTGCCAATGTGACGTCACTGGGATGGTCGAAAGCTGATTGGTCACTGAGGTTCAGGCGATGCTGTCAATTCTGGCGCACCGGCGCAGTGTTTTCCAGCCGTTGCGTGTATTGTTATACGGAGTTTGAATATTGTTTATTTGATAATAATATCACTTTTTATGTGTTTGAAGATCGGAAAAGCATACACATAAGTGGCATTCACACACTTGTCGTCTCAGAGATCATGAGGAATGACCAGCTTCAGCAGTTCAGCTCAGGTATTCAATTAATTCAACTGTATAAGCATGAGTATCATAGGCAGATCAGCCACGTTTCAGTTCAACCCGGTTTAACCTTTTTTTTGTCATTTTTGGCTTTCAAAGGGAGCATGATAAACTCATATTAAGTTGTAAAATGCCTTAGCATTGTTGAAAAGATAATGAGAAGGAGATGGAATAGTTGTAAATTGTTTCGGAAGTGGCTAGCTTCTATAAATATTAATGCTTTGTGAAAATAACTACTTATTTGTCAAATTAAATAGTATCAAATAACAAATCAATCCATGCTTACCTCCCAGACTGGAAAAAAAATTACACACTGTCAGATGCGTCAGGGGCTTTCATGTCTCAAAATTCAGCGCAAGTGATTTCTCAACAAAATTTTGGCACATCATTTGTGCAAAGTTGAAGCTTATTGTTACTTTTTTCAATATTAGTTGTTAACAGATTTTATCATCTGTATCAAAACTTTCAAATTTTGGGTGCAAATTTTCAATTTAAAAGGATTTCTGACATGCTTATTGCTGAAAATCCCATTCTTGTTTATGTTAAAGTTAGGTAATTGACATTTGCTAACTAAACAGGCTCATCCTTGTCTATATATTGGTTTCTATTTATACCACCTGTGCTACTACTGATTTCTATTTGTTGAGACTATTTACCTAATGCATTTGCTTCATATGATTTCATACGCAGACGCACCTGTGCATGGAACAGTAATGCCAGACTTAAATTCAAAATATTAATGAAAAATTGTGTTATTTGCTTGTTTCACCTGAATTCTGAGTCAAGCCTGCAATCAGTACATAAATATAAAATAGGTACCTACATGTTTTGAGGCTTCATGTCAGCACATAGAAAAGGCAATCGAAGAAGAGGCACCTTTGGGCATTGATTATTTTTGCTTGCCATCGCCTAGTGAAATGTTTTTCATGTTGCATTGTGTTAATAAATTTGGTAATGTGTTTTGCAGGTCCGGGGCTGGTCCACTTGACGGTGTGCAGGAGAGCGAGGAGTGGCTACCTGCACATAACAGCACAATGACTGGCACCGAGCTGAGGGCATAAAATCACATCATATCGACTTCAGCATCTGTCTCCCAGCTTTGGAGACGTCGCCCGAGTCCCTGAGTGGCGAGCGCCAGTTTCCGAAAGGAAGTTGAGGAAGGCGACCCGAAAGCACCCGCTGGGCTGCCGACACTCCTGCGCTGCCAGCGGGGCGTGCTGCGCAGCAAAGCCTCGCTGCGTGGTCTGTACGACATCCGACGCCGGCACCCAGACGTGCAGTTTCTGATGACATCCCACCTCAACCAGGGCTGCCCCGATAATCTGCAGACTGCCTGCTGCTGAGGCCGACCTGCCGAGCCTGTCGCCGCCCCGACGGACCTGCCGACGACCTGCCGGACCTGTCGCCGCCCTGGTGAGCCTGAGCCGCCCTGTGACTTGCCGCCGCGTCTACGCTGCCGCCCTGGTGAAACTGCCGTCGCCCTGCCGAACCTGTCACCGCCCTGGGACCTGCTGCCACCCCGGCGGACCTGCCGCCGCGTCTACGCTTCCGCCCTGGTGAAACTGCCGTCGCCCTGCCGGACCTGTCGCCGCCCTGGTGAATCTGCTGCCGACCTGTCGCACCTGCCACCGCCCTGGTGAATCTGCTGCCGACCTGTCGCACCTGCCACCGCCCTGGTGAATCTGCTGCCGACCTGTCGCACCTGCCACCGCCCTGGTGAATCTGCTGCCGACCTGCCTGACCTGTCGCTGCCGTGGTGTCGGTGAACCTGCTACCGACCTGCCGGACCTTTCTCGCCGCCTTGACGAGCTTGGGGAGCCTGTGCTGAGGTGCCACCGCTCTGTTTCACGTGTAATGTTGCCCGGTTCTTGGCTGTCGCGTGGTCAGTCGGCACATTGTGTTTGGATATGCGACATCTTGTACAACTTTCCGACAGTTCGGAGCATTTTATTGTACAGTCGTGTACAGGTTGATGGTCCGCCACTCTTTATCCACCGGGTTCCTATGGCTCAGCATTGGCAGCAGCCGCCTGGTACCTGTAGGCTGTGCCGCATGACCCGAGAGTGAAGCGGCACAGCCTACCCACACTGTATGACACCGGCTCGGGTCGCCTGGTAAAGCGATTTGACCGGACGCTGCGTTACACCGGCTGGGGGGGGGGGGGGGGTAAGGGTCAGGCCTGTCTATTTGGCTCGGCTCGGCGGATGAGGCGGGCTGGAGTGTGGTGTGGGGCGGGGGTGATGTGGGGAGGGAGTGAGCGGACCTGGGGCTGTGTGTGTGTGGTCACTTGTCGCATAGAACCGATCGTAATCCACCCTCCAAAAATTCGCTTTAGAGATATTCACAAAACCCAGGGGGGTTCAAACACCCATCTCCCAAGTGGAGTGCGGAAGGACAGGTAAGGGTCCATACGGTCTCCTCATGAATTGCAGCAAGGAAAGAAAACAGACCTGTCACCAAATAATCTTTCTGAAAAGTGGACTAATCGCATAGCCTCGGACACAGAAATAAACATCCGGCACGCGAAGCGTCTCGAACCGGGCCCCTCACTACCGATCAGTTTGACAGTCTAGCACTCCTACGCTGAGCTACACCGGATGGTGGCCACAGTCGGGGCAAAGTCTGGCCGGGCGGGCGGCGGGGCCGGGAGGTCGGCAGCAAAGTCAATGAATGTTTTTGTGGTTCCTGGTGCCGGTCGCTCTAGCTTGGTGGAATGATGATGGATCATTGGCAAAACTTTCAACGTGGAGTCCCGGTTCGAGCCTCATCGGGGCTCCGGCTACTTTTCCGAGTTAGGATCTGGTTCGATTTTAGTGGTTGCGAGCCATTTATACGGTTTTATATCTACATGTCGATTGTCGATTGATTGATTGATTCATTCATTCGTTAATTTAATACATGTCGACATTTAACATACGAATTGACATCCAGGATCAATCCGATCAATCTACCATTTTCATAAGTGTATTGCCTAAATATCATGCATATATGTGGCACAAGACCTATGGTTGCCTCGATACCGTGCCAAATCACGTTTTGCACAATGCACAAGTAAATTATATTCGCTGGGTCTTCCGTGCATTTTGCTTAGCAAAAACAGGAATGCAATTGTTAAGCGACGCAAAATGTGCAATGCAGCAAGTGACCACACACACCCGCCCAGCCCCCATGGTCCACCAACACGCCCCACACCACTCGCCAGCCCACGCCAACCACCGAGACGAGCCCCTCCCCCCGCGCTGGTCTGACGCGACAGCTGGTCTACAAAGCGCTCCACCCGGCGACCCGAGCCGATGTCAAACGGCGTGGGTAGACTGTGCCGCTTCACTCTCGGGTCATGCGGCACAGCCTACCGGTACCAGGCGGCTGCTGCCAATGCTGAGCCATAGGAACCCGGTGGATAAAGAGTAGGGGACCATCAACCTGTACACGACTGTACCTACTCAAGTCGCAAGAGATAAGGCTTGTGCCTTATCTGTCCTCTACCAATCTGTCCAGTATGGTTTTTAACTTATAACTACGATTTATGGTATGACATAAACCGGTATATTGTGTACGCATTTGGTTCGTTCCAGTCAGAAGTTTGGAATGTGTATGCTTGTGTTACGGTACAATTTCGGTTTGTGCAGTTCACACAACCTCTCTTAATTATGGGGCGAAATAGACGCAAAACCAGGCCTGCGGAGTCGGAGTCAGGGTCGACAGTTCTGACCGGACTCGGAGTCTATTTTGGAAACCGAGTCGGAGTCGGGGTCACCGAAAATCCATCGGCTCCGCAGACCTGGCAGGGCTGCGGAGTCGGAGTTAGAGTCGGTCGGAGTTGATTACTCAGCCCGGAGTCGGAGTCGGAGTTGGTTTTTGGAAGTCGCGGTTGGAGTCAGAGTCACCAGAAATCCATTGACTCCGAAGCCTCGCGCAAAACTATGGCGATTTTCATCTACGAGAGAGCCGCCGATGTGCTGGCCGGATCACCGGCGGGGCGCACGTTGGCTCGGTCCGATCCCAATAATGTCGCCAAATCTTTGGTTCGAGTAACAGCTGGTCCTGATTTGCTTCACTGAGGAAACATCACACCGTTCTGCCTTGCATCGGACATCAAAACTGCACTAAAATCCGCTGAAAACGTATTTAAACGTCCGTCCTCCATAATGGCTACGGACGGCGGCCGGCGAGTTACCATCCCAGTGACGTCATTCGGGCCCGGTACGGGGACGGTAAAAAAAAGCCTGATGACCATACCTGGTTATATGGCCTTGGATGTAACTTTACCAAAAAGCAAGTCTCTGAGCTGAATGATTTTAAGACAAATGATAACATAATCGTGAAACCCTCTGACAAATGTAAGGGCATCGTCATCCTTGATAGAAGTGACTATATTGCGAAGACGGATGAAATAACAGCAAACTATGAAGAAGTGGCGAAGAATCCCACAAGCAAAATAGAAGCCGAGACCAAACGTATCATTAGAGACACACTTAACGGTAAAATGGACGACAACATTATCCAAGCATTCCTCCCACAAAGCAGCAGAACAGCGGAACTATATGGTCTTCCGAAGGACCATAAGCCGGGTGTCCCCCTCCGACCGATCGTGTCTGGTTGTGGTGACCCACTCGACAAGATCTCGCAACTGTTAGAGAAGATTCGAAGCCAGCTACTCCAGTTCGTCCCGGCCCACCTCCGAAGCACTGACGAGTGCCTGCAACGCCTCTCCGACGCCTACCCCGAGTATAAGCTACAGTGGAATCCGCTTAATAAATCCACCTTGGTGACAAGGTATTTTGGATTTATTAAGCGGTGGCTTTATTAACCGGAGTCAGTTATTTTTGCAAAAACTCCCGCAGTCAGAATGGTGCTACCATTTGTCGACGACGAACTCGCCAACGCGGTCCAGTCAGTCGTTTGTTTGTTAGTTAATTGAGGCTTTAGGGCGCGGCGACTACTTAGGTCATTTTGCGCCCCCAGTCAGTCGTCAGGAGGCGCACGAGTGGCATCGAGAGCCACCGGGACAGGGTGGAGGCTGGAGGGCTGATGTGACCAGTTGGTGCCTGATGGTGTTCTTATTGGTCCAGGCCAACCCCAGATCAGGTTGACTACTTCTCCAGTCAGTCGTCAGGAGAAGTATTCAACCTGACCTGGGGTTGGCCTGGACTAATAACAACACCATCAGGCACCAACTGGTCAGGTCAGCCCTCCAGCCTCCACCCTGTCCCGGTGGCTCTCGATGCCACTCGTGCGCCGCCGGACTGAAAGGAAGATCCCACAGCTCAGGCGTGGTGTACCAGCTCACGTGTGAACTGTGTAACCAAAGCTATGTTGGTGAAACAGGACGTTCGGTGCGCCTTCGGTACAATGAACATTTGCGAGATGCCAAAAATAAGCGGAAGGACTCCCCGAGGGGCGAGCATTTCCGAACACAGCCGGCCGGGACCCCATAGCGTAAGGGCGAAGATTCTGCAGGCATGCGATGAAAGTAGAGGTAGGAAAATAGCGGAGTCTCTTTGGATCAAACAGATTCACCCAGCTCTTAACAGCAACATAGCGGCCTGGGCCATCCTTTAACCCTCGCCGGACCTACTGGTTTTCTACATACGCGCCGGCCGAGGGGGGGGGGGGGCGGGCAGGTACGACCCCCCCCCCCCTCGCCGTTTCGCCCCTGGTGGAGCTAGCGCGTCGCGGAAAAAAACCAGCGTGTCCGCCGTAACGAGACGCAGAGATTGGTACCCGATTTTAAGGTCCTAGGTCAACCGGTGACCTCTGAGGTCAGGTCAAGTGCCCCAAGGTACGGTTCAGTTTTTGGTGAATAACTTCGCAAAAAACGGCCGCAGAGCCGCGATTTTGGCAGCATCGTGTTCACCTCGCTCAGGCGCGTCGAATGATATACTTTTTGTTCGGGTCAGGTCAACTTGGGGTGTTGACCTCAGGTCAAGGTCAGGTCAGCACCCCAGGTCACGAAGTTGGTCGAAAGAGGTCATGTCGCATATCATTCGATTCGGCAGGTCTTCCTGAGTCCATTGGTGGCTTCCCCGACTCGCTAGCTCAATTTGATCAAGAATTATTTACGAAAAACTAATATGACCTTGATGACGTCATAAATGACGTCACGCAAGGTCAACATTGCAAAAGTGACGCATCTAACCTTGCAAGGAGTGCATCAAATCATGATTCTGTGTGCTTGAGATAATTGGAGATCGTTCCCGGCGCCAGAATAGCAGTTTTCATGTTTCCACATTGATATTATAGGATTAAATTGGACTTACTCCACAAGAGAATCGTTTTCGGTCGGAGCTTTCGACATGTATTACATGTCCTCTTCAGCGAAGGTCGGTAATCGGGGCGAAAATAAAACGTTCGGGTCGAATCGAATCGCAGTGCGATTCGATTCGACCCGAACGTTTTATTTTCGCCCCGATTACCGACCTTCGCTGAAGAGGACATGTAATAGGGGAGACCCGGGAGGTATGGGCCGGTTTTGTGAAAAGGCAATTTTCTTCCAGTGTGCAGTGGCTAGACCCCGGTTTTCACTCTGTGTACGTGAAATTGCCTTTCGCCTGCAAAGTGTGCCTGATATTAGGCATCTGGGCTCAACTATTTTGTCTCGAGATAACTTTCAATAAATCATGCGCTTTTTCGATCCATCAAAATACACCGGGAGGTATGGGCCATGGCGCGGGAGGTATGGGCCGGTGCCATGTTTCGTATTCTTTTCTCGACAATGAAAACAATACTCGCAGCTGGTATCTACCTTGATCTCTCTTAGAGCCCAGGAACCGCATAAGCGGCCAACAGCTTACTTCATGGAGGTCACTTGGGCACACATCTATTTTGGTAAACTCAATCATGCTCCATGAAATAAGATAAATAACATTTCTGTTCGAATGTAATGAATTTGTAGTTAAATTTTCGACCTTGCGCGACAAAACTAAAACTTATTGAAGAGGACATTCAATGAAAGCATCAGTTTATTGATTTAGGATCACGGGGGGTGGGTGGCCCGAACCTCCCGGTTAGGACGCCAGAATGTGCGTAGCATCTCAGCTCATAATCTTGCAAGATTGCTTCAAATTGTCTATCCAGTCTTAATTTGCATGCTTTACACTTTATGTTAGCGATGGTCTGACATCATAGAAGGAGCCTGTTTCAAATTCATCACGAATTTTCTGTATGTACCATATTTTACTCGAAGAGGGCAAAAACGCTTCAGCACCGCTCATTGCCAAAGAAGACTGAGGAAGATTTTGAAAATCACTTGGGTTGTATGACGGAATGGCTGCTACCAGTTTACGCGGTCAAATGCATAAAAATACGCATCACTTCTTCAAAACTGCGATGGCCCATACCTCCAGGGGGCCCATACCTCCCGGGTCTCCCCTACATGTCGAAAGCTCCGACCGAAAACGATTCTCTTGTGGAGTAAGTCCAATTTAATCCTATAATATCTATTTGCTCTCCACACTAACATGTCTCTAAGTCTTTCCACATTGACTTATCCCTCGCCCGTAAACGGTGTTTTGCCACCTTCGCCCATGCAGGGGGGAGTTGGTGCGACCCCCCCCCCCCTGGCGTTTGAAAACGGAGCGTCGTAGAGCTTAGCGGAAAAGACCAACGGATTGTTCTCAACGAGATCTCGCGATTGGTGGTATATTTTTTGGTCCTAGGTCAACATTTGACCTACTTATGACCGGTCAAAGGTCAAATTTTCGGGAAAAAATTAACTTTTTCAGATTTCCGCGCCGATTGCGGCAAAACGGTAAGAGATATCGACTTGAAACCTTCACTATCGTGACCCTTGATCAATTATCTATCGTTTAGTGTGTATTTCGATGTCATAACTCTAAAAATGATGCGTTGGGAGCATCGGAAGTCTGCAAGGTCATTTGTGCATTGGGTCACGTCAGGCGTGTGACGTCACTGACCTGACCCTGACCCAAAATGAACTACAAGAAACAACCGACGATGCCTGAAATGGATAGCAAATTCGAATTCAGGGCATCAAAATACCCCGAAAAGGCATACAAGTGCAACAAGTCATTACAGGTCAACCGAGGTCACTGACCTTACCTTGACCTTAAGTAACCTTCAAAATGTCAACGGACATTGTGCCAATGTCAAATCAGCCAGTTGTGATTCTAAAACAATCCATCAGTGTGTCAGGTCAGTCGGCATTTATACCAATGTGAAGCAATCTCCAATTTAGCGTAAATCTGGCCGGAGGTTGTTCCCTTTATAACGTCATAATTCCGTGACCTGACATGACCTTGACAAAAAAAAACAAAAGTTGCGCAAAGGATGCCCCAGAGGGTATTGAAAATTTGAGCAGGCTATCTGAAACGGTTCGGCGTGTAGCTAAGAAAAACCTCAAGGGGGGGGGGGGTTGCACCAACACCCCCCCCCCCCCTACATGGGCGAGGGTTATAATGGTGAGGTCACGAAAATGGCCTGACCTCATATGACCTTTAGGAAAAATCCGAAATATACAAGTTGTGAGACTCATAATGGATATTAGATCCTGCAAGTTTCATTTCCCTGTGACATCTCCTCTGGCAGTGAGGGCGTTGCGAAGTTGCGACATCTGAAGACCGTGCAGAGGTTCACTTATGACGTCATAGGTCAGTGACCTGACCTGACCCAAAAATGCGGTTGGTGTCAAAAGATCCGGCTTGAATCAAAGGTCAGGTATGCCAAGTTTCAGCTCTCTATCGCCAGCGTGTTCGGAGCTATCGCGAAAAAACCCTAAGGGGGGCGGGGGCGGCACCCGCCCCCGCCCCCTTCGGCCGGCGAGGGTTAAAGGGTAACAAGTCACAGACCAAGTGTAAGAAATGCGAAACTGATCCTGTCCTCACTGATGTAGGACTCTAGCATTTACAACTTCGCTATTGTACTGTCTGCAGTTCTAATGCCTATGCCACTGACTTACTGATTGTGTGTGTAGGTATTGATGACAAGTGACCTTTTATATTCACCCGTATCGATGAATGGTGTGTGAGAAAATGAATGAATGAATGAATGAATGAATGAATGAATGAATGAATGAATGAAAAAAACATGTTTCGAGGTTTGAAAGAATGATTTATTGATAAAGTAATTATATTTTTGATGTGAGATAGTGGTTTTGATGACTGAATTGTTAAATTATTTATATAGCTGAGTGCGGTGTGGGTACATAGATGGTTAGGTGCTTAGCCCGCGCCCTGATGGGGTCTGCCGAGCAAAGCGGTCTGATGGGGGGGGGGGCATTTTGTCCCCCCCCCCTAAGATCTCGAGAACCACGCAACATAGCGACAAGCGGCAAGCGGCGTTGGATAGCCCCAATGGGGAACTACCTTGTGACCGAATTTCATTGACCTAGGTCAAACCGATGACGTCACAGGTCAGGTCAAAGGTCGAACTTTCACCGTTTACAGGCATTTCAAGAAATGCGTTGTAAAATCGAGTAAAATGCATTTGATTGAAAATCATCGATGGGGAAATGTTCGTCAAACACATATTTTGCTATTTCAGGTCACTGATACCAGGTCAGGTCACAGACGTCAGGTCACTGAGGGTCACAAATTAAAAATATCATGTGATGCATGTGTTATGGTCCATTTTATATGCCAAATGCGATTATGTGGGACAGGCAGCCCTTGGGGTCAGTTCAGATTATGTTTTGGTGAAGGTCAGGTCAAGGTCAGGTCAAGGTCAGGTCAAATTAGGTCAAATTTCAAAGTTGATATTTTGCGTGAAATGGGTATCGATTCGATGCAGCTCGTCACGGGGAGTTCAATGGTGGTCTCCGTTTTGCGTTACGTGGTCAAGAATTGCTAAAAATTGAGTTAAAAATTTGACATCAATTTTTCAGTTTTTTTTTCGCTATAACTTGGCCAAAAAAAGAGGTATCGATGTGAAATTTGGTATGTATATCGAAGAGCGAAGGGACCATCACATAAATTCCGTTTTTTTTTAATTCGAAAAAATTGGAAATTTTTCGAGTTTTTCTAAAAAAAAACATTTTTTTTATTTTTGGGGGTTAAAAACCCATAATTTCAAAAATCTGAGATGGCAGTTTTGTAGCGCCGTCTTTTCTCTACACAACCACATAAAGAACTTTAAAATTGCTTGTTAACTGTAGAATTGGTGAGCGTTTCAAGATGTCATGTTTTTTGCTCATTTTTACTCGAACATGACCTCAGTTTGACCTCAATTACTCCTGACCCGAGGTGACCTATGACTTGAAATTTTGTGTGAAGGTGTCAAAGTGATGTTCGGTAAGGTACCCAAATTTCTCGCTATTTAAAAAAAAACGGGGCCAAAATGCCCCCCCCCCATCAGGGCGCGGGTTAACTGATTGCATGGCTCGATGGTTGAATTGATGACTGGATGCTGGTAGTGTAGTGATTGGCAGATGACAGGGATGAATTAATGTGTAAATTGTGGATACATAGGTATATGTTATTTATATGGAAGGGTAGGGAAGGGTACAGGTCACCGCTGGAGTAATGTGCGGTATTCGTGGTGGCTAGGGTTTGCATCTGTATCTTAGGACATATTTGTCCGATTGCATTCTTTTGCCGCCTACCTCTAGATCACTCCGTATTTCAAAATCGTCGGTCAGAGCCATCTGTTGAGGAGATTCGTAACTAAAATCCTGATTACGCCACTGATGCCCCAACCACGTGATTCGGCAGCGAACCAATCACCGTTCTTGTAGACAGCATGAATGGTGCCAGGTGCCCTTGCGTCGAGGCTAGCGCTTCTCGGTTGTGGCAGGACCGAGAGTCGGGTCGCAGAGCGAGGTCAGTGGGGTCAGCCTCGTCAACCGCCTCCGGGCTAGCGGTGCGCTGGGCGGCGCGGGTCTGGCGGCGGTTCCTCTGCGCCAAAGAGCGTGTGGATAGTTCTTTCTGGGTAAATATGGAATGCGTTCATGGATGTGCTATTCACGATGTCGTATAAATGGAAAGGGCAGGATGCATAGCCAACACAGCACAACAGCTGTTTCCGCAGTTTACACATCTGTTCTGACGAGGTCACATCAATAACGACTCACAAAGTCACAAGCCAGT
Source organism: Amphibalanus amphitrite (assembly GCF_019059575.1). NCBI lineage: Eukaryota > Metazoa > Arthropoda > Thecostraca > Balanomorpha > Balanidae > Amphibalanus > Amphibalanus amphitrite. The sequence continues at coordinate 58,933 of NW_024881887.1, forward strand.
TATGGCGTCGAATGAGTTATCTAATGATTATAGGATGATGAATGAGACCCCTCTGCATATAAAAGAATTTAAAGATTTCGATAAACAAACAAATGATTGAGTAATTAAGTAATTTTGCTATGATTGGCCAAAAACTGATGACTGAATGGTAGCGAATGTCGATTATATTCAAAGTGCATATAAAACCAAACAGTCAGTGGAAAACGGAAAGATCCGATAAGGATCAAACCCGAACCTTCCCGAACTATAGCCCGACGCTAAACCACCCCGCCACGAAGACACTTACCGGAGTTACATGAGCGATCCGTTCTAAATACGTACCACGCTTATGCGCATCAGCTCCCCAAAAACGTATCTACGGCACCGGTTACACGACACTAATTCGTTTTATCTACACCAAACGGATCTTGTTTGGTTCACCCGGGCTCACTCCTCGACGGCCGCTTATTCGCATCACAAACGGAAAAGGATTAGCGTACAGTCATGGCGCAGTTGCGGCATTTACCGGGACGACTAAACTAAATTTTAAATATTGCATGATATAAAATCATGTGATATGCTTAAAAAACATTTAAAATTAACATGAAATCAAAAATTGAAAACAAAGTTTTCTTGTTTTTAATCACTGGCTACTGATTCGCCATGCAGCGACAGCAGGGTGGTCAGAAAAAATTGTCCATCACAATATTCCATTCATTTTATTTTTTTAATATTTATTTAATTCACCTTCAGAGACTAAACCAAAATATTAACAAATGTTTTTGCTATTTTCTACGAAGCAGTCAATAAAGAAATGCTTAATATTTTGCATTTTTACGCTTCCATTCAGCAAAGAATAGTTCTTCTGAAATACGTCCAGTTCCAGTCCGAATCGTGTGCCTCGGTTACATGAGCGATCCGTTCCAAATACGTATTACGCTAATTCGCATCAGCTCCCCAATAACTTATTCACGGCACCGACTACACGAGCAAATTCGTATTAGTGACGTCAAACGGATCTAGTTTGGCTCTCGGCCCGACGGAAGGTAATGCGCATTAGAAACGGAATAGCATACAAATGTGGCGCATTTTCGTAGCAATAGAGGTGACTGAATTGAAAACTTAATATCTTACGTCTTTTTTGCATTTTATCTGCTCAGAACATTCTAAGTTAACTTGAGAAAAAAAGTTGAAAATAAAGTTGTCTTGTTTTTACTCATAGGGCACTTGCCTCTCCTGATTCGTCTGTAGTGCTGTCAGGAAAATGTTTTCACTGAAAGTACTTGGATATTTTCTTTTTGTTTGCAACAAATTTATTTTTGAAAACTTGACAAAATACGTAAATATTTTTTCGTTCTGATTTCAAAAGCAACAAATGACAAAATACCTGTTATTTTCGATTTTAAGGCTTCTTTTTGGGAAGTTATAGTTCCTGTAATCCGTATCTTGGTCCTATTCGGTAGTAAGCCTCCTTTCCCAGCGGATTTTGTTCGGACCACCGATTCGCATTAGCAGGTGGATACATGAGTCGGTAGTACGCTCCTAATTCGCATTAGCGGTGAATCCGATCGTGATACGTATTTGCTTTGCTCATGTAACCGCGGTTCGGATCGCCGATTCGTACTAGCAGGTGGCTACATGAGTCGGTAATGCGTTCCTAATTCGCATTAGCGACTAAATACGTATTTACTGTGCTCATGTAACCCCGATAACTGTCAAACCGTGAGCATAGTCGCTATGTGGCATTCTATGTGGTGAGCGATTTAATCAGCGTGACATGACCATGCCGCCTACTACGGCGCACCGGGTCAGTCGGTCAGGCCTCGGGCGAGGCCAGTCACGTGACCAGTTGGCGGTGAGGGACGGACCCCGTGCTGTAAATGCAGGGGAGGGGTCGAGGAGAGGCCGGGCCAGGCGGTCGCCGTCCTTTGCGATGGCAATAGACGTATGGTCAAAGAAAGCCGTCCTACCCACAGAGGATGTTATGAAATTTGTTAGAATTGCAAAGCGGCAAACTCATCAGAACATGAGTGGTGCAAATCATTCAGGTTTTTCATTTTGTATCCGGATACGTTGTGACCGTATGTGACTGATGACCGATTGCAATAATTAAAGAAATGAAAGTGTGGCTGCAGTTGTAGGTATTGCACCTGTACATAAATGCAACTTATGAAAATTATTGGCTTCTTGGCTAGTTATATGCTTGAGCGTTCTTTCTTCTTTTTTTTTTAAGAATCCGGTGGAAAAATTATGTGGTGTCATCCACTGCCCATTTAATCAAAAAACTAGTTGAGATGCCGAATCCCCCCCCCCCCCATTGACTGGCAATGCCGTCTACACAGATGGCCTCTTCCAAGTAAAATGCTATAGCGGTATCATGCTTCTTGTGATTTCATACGCGGCACGCTCACTGAGCTAACTGTGATTGGCGCTCACTGAGCAGACCAATAAGCCGCGCCCGCGCCCCAAGGAGCGCCCTGTTGAGTACCCGCCAGAGGCGACGGACGGGGTCAAGGGTGAGCGATACGAGGCACAGGCATGACCTCTGGCCGGCCTTCAGACTGCTTCCACCTGCAGTTGTCAGACACCGGTGCCTCCGTCATACAGCAGTTTTACTCCTGCCGCTGGCGTATGGTTTTGCTACAGCATGCATCTTATGATACAGGTCATGACCGTATCTGCAGTTGGGACCCATTTCGCACGTGCGCACGTGCAGGGTGCCGCTTCCAGATCTCGAGAACGGCTGGGCCGATTGTGCTCAAATTTGGCACATCGCTAGAGACCGGTTAGTAAGGTGCCGTGCACAAGTCAGTTGGAGGTACCCCCTCGAAATTTCGCACGTGCAAACCCCACCCTCTCGCTCGCTCCGTTAGTCGCCCCAAAAGGCGTTATACTGGTGATAGGCCTCACCATTAATAATTGGTGCTAGGTTCTGTCCGATTACGGTATATGCGCTCATTACTTCAGCGGTGACCTGTACCTTGCGAACATATCAAACTGTAAGATGGTTGTCTGTTTTGCGCGAGAATTCGCCAATCTGTGATTTTCTAACTTAGCGGTTATCGACATATTCTGGCGCTGTTGTGACTAAATGGCTTCTTTAACACTTTTGAACTGATGAAGGACCGTGTCCGAAATATATTCATTTCGTTACTTATTTTGGTCTTTGGAACCTTTTGCTTTTCGGAATCATTGAACATAAGGTTATCTTTAAAAGAATCATATGTCATAATGCTGTCCATACAAGTACTTCGTCATTAACCCCCGCCGGCCGAGGGGGGGCGGGTGCCGCCCCCCCCCCCACAGGGTTTTTTCGCGATAGCTCCGAACACGCTGGCGATAGAGAGCTGAAACTTGGCATACCTGTCCTTTGATTCAAGCCGGATCTTTTGACACCAACCGCATTTTTGGGTCAGGTCAGGTCACTGACCTATGACGTCATAAGTGAACCTCTGCACGATCTTCAGATGTCGCAACTTCGCAACGCCCTCACTGCCAGAGGAGATGTCACAGGGAAATGAAACTGGCAGGATCTAGTATCCATTATGAGTCTCACAACTTGTATATCTCGGATTTTTCCTAAAGGTCATATGAGGTCGGGTCATTTTCGTGACCTCACCATTATAAGTCAATGGGGAAAAATGAAAACTGCTATTCTGGCGCCGGGAACGATCTCCAACTATCTCAAGCACACAGAATCGTGATTTGATGCACTCCTTGCAAGGTTAGATGCATCACTTTTGCAATGTTGACCTTGCGTGACGTCATTTATGACGTCATCAAGGTCATATTAGTTTTTCGTCAATAACTCTTGATGGAGCTAGCGAGTCGGGAAAGCCGCCAATGGACTCAGAAAGACCTGCCGAATCGAATGATATGCGACATGACCTCTTTCGACCAACTTCGTGACCTGGGGGTGCTGGCCTGACCTTGACCTGAGGTCAACACCCCAAGTTGACCTGACCCAGACAAAAAGTATATCATTCGACGCGCCTGAGCGAGGCAAACACGATGCTGCCAAAATCGCGGCTCTGCGGCCGTTTTTTTGCGAAGTTATTCACCAAAAACTGAACCGTACCTTGGGGCACTTGACCTGACCTCAGAGGTCACCGGTTGACCTAGGACCTTAAAATCGGGTACCAATCTCTGCGTCTCGTAACGGCGCACACGCTCGTTTTTTCCGCGACGCGCTAGCTCCACCAGGGGCGAAACGGCGAGGGGGGGGGTCGTACCCGCCCCCCCCCCCCCTCGGCCGGCGCGTATGTAGAAAACCAATAGGTCCGGCGAGGGTTAACTTGCAATCATGACATGGATTTTAATATAACCGTCCGGAGTCGGAGTCGGAGTCGGAGTCGATTTTTGAAGCCGGAGTGGTAGTCGGAGGCGGTGCGAGCTGGCGCCGCCACGGCGACACTGGACCAGACCTGATAATCGGACACCTCAACATTCAGTCGTTGAAGCCCAAACTGCCGGATCTGCGAGACGACATTAATAGAGTTCACGGATTTGATATATTGTCACTGTGCGAAACTTGGCTGACGCCGGCTGTGCCTGACCGGCTTATTGGCGTGAGCGGCTACAGACTGTTCAGACGCAACCGGCCAACCTCGCTCGGCCTACCCAAAGGCAGGGGAGGGGTGGCCGTGCTGGTACGAGATAGCCTGACCTGCGAGATGTTACCGACGCCCAACACAGGAGTCGAAGGATCCAACTTGGAAAGCATCTGGGTATTGGTGCAGGCCAGCAAACATCGCACTGTGTTAGTTGCGTCTATGTACCGAGTGCCTTCAAACACTGTGCGTCAGCTCACTACCGACCTGGACGATTTAGAGTGTCAGGTACAGACCATGCTCGCCAGCTTTCCTCGTGCCACGCTTGTGATATCCGGGGACTTAAACAACTGTTTGTTAAAAGCCAAATCTTGTGTGACACCACACCCGCTTCTGAGACTATTTACTACCTACGGACTGCATACTACCAACCAGAGCCGTGCCACGTACCGTCCTGCTGGAAGTTTACTGGACGTCATCGCCACTAACCGCCCAGATCTCATCCGGCGTGCTGGAGTCACGAGATGTCACTACGGCGGACCACATGACTTCACCCGTGTGATACTGGCGCGCGATGGACGTACTCAGCCCAGCCATGCCTCGAGTGTGTACAAACGTGCGATGAGCAGGATTGATCTCCCGTCATTTAATGAACAACTGTCTGATACTGACTGGACGTACGTGTTCGCGTGTGATTCGCCCGAGCGAAAGTGGCACTTTTTTCGTCAGATCTTAACTGATCAGCTTGACACGGTCGCCCCACTCAGACGCGTGCGCGCGCGGCGGCTCGCCTCGCAGCCGGCGTCCGCCGAGACACAGCTGCTGCTGCAGCGCCGCCGCGCGGCACTGGCTGGAAGCGACCGCGCCGAGTACAAGCGTGTGAATCAGCTGTGCCGCGCAGCTGTGCGGAACGACTGCCGAGCGCAGTACGCGAGAGAAATCAGTCGACGTGATCGCGGGGGACTGTGGCGAGTGCTGCGACCGGTAATAGGGCGCAAACAGCAGCATTGCGAGGCTCCTCGTATCACACCGAATGCTCTGAACCACTACTATGTAACCGTAGGCCTGACCACTGCTGCGAGCGTGCCCACTCCAACTGTCTTTGTGCCCATTCGCCTTCCTCGAGTTTCGACAGGTGCATTTAAGGTTCGGACAGTTGACATTGACACGCTATATGCCGTACTCCTGTCCATGAAGCCATCAGGCTCTACTGGCAATGATGGAGTTAGTGTATGCATGCTGCAAAAATGTTTCGCGGGTGTTGCTTATGCCCTGCTTGATGTAGTCAACGCCAGCCTTGCTACCGGAACTGTACCGAAGGAGTGGAAGCATGCGCTTGTGACACCCATTCCTAAAGGAAAAGTCTCTGCCGAGCCATCCGACACGCGACCCATCTCCATTCTGCCTGCCATCATGAAATTAGTTGAACGTGTTGTGCAAAAACAGCTATCAGATTACCTCGAGAACAACCATTTACTTTCGGATGCACAGCACGGCTATGGAAAACAACGCTCTACCGAAACGGCGCTTCACGTCATAACTGATAAAGCACTTCACGCCATGGAAAACGGTCAAATTTGCCTCTTGGTGCTCTTGGATCTATCAAAATGTTTCGATGTTGTTCCTCACGACAAATTGTTAGAAAAGCTCGCCCTTTACGGAATAGATACAGACTGGTTTAGCAGCTACTTGGCAGATCACACTCAGCAGGTTCGGGTGCAGCGAGCGGATGGTTCGGCAGTGCTATCTGACGTCAGAGACAACGTCATTGGTGTGTATCAGGGCGGTGCCTTGAGCTGTATCCTCTACATGCTTTTTGCAAACGATCTGAGCTTGTGCGTGTCAGACAATGTGACTGTCGTCCAATATGCGGACGATACGCAACTGATGGTAACGGGGAAGAAGGGTCAGATGCAGCAGCTTGTCTCGCAAATGGAGGGTGCACTGGCTGATGTGTATAGTTGGTTTTGTCAAAATGGGATGAGGCTGAATGCTAAAAAGACACAGATGCTCGTGATGGGAACACAGGCGATGCTTCGTGGGCTGCCGCCGGTCACGCTCAGTTTCTGTGGGACGGTAGTGCCTGATGCCAAGGTAGTCAAGAACCTCGGAGTGTCAATCGATCGCCATCTTACTTTCGAGTCGCATATTGATGACATGTCACGCAAATGCACCGGAATTCTAATCGCCCTGAACCACGCACGACATGTGATACCTAGGACTGCACTAAAATGTATCGTTCAAGCACTTGTTCTATCGATTGTGCGCTACTGTATGTCAGTGTACGGCTCCTGTACTGATACGCAGCTCCACCGTGTGCAGAAGATTGTGAACTTTTGCACACGGGTCGTGACCGGTAAAGGAGGTACGACCATGCAGTGTCCCAAAATTTGCCAGTTAGGGTGGGAAGTAACATCCAAATCAAAATAATTTTCCACTCTCACCTCCAATTTTCCAGAGCGATTTTTCACTCCCTAGTTTACCAATTAAGAGCATCTGCGTGCACTCTGTACCTCTCTCCATATTCGATTCAATGATCTTTTAAGGCAGCTCCCACATCCTCCAACACTCACAAATTAGGTAATTGTTGATATCTGTTTTCTGCTCTTTTTTTGTACTCCTAACTGGCAATTTTCCACTCTCAGCCCTCTTTATAGTGACGAATATTCCCCTCTGACACCCAAGCCAAAATATAATTTTGGGACACTGCGACCATGTGTCCGGAGCTATACGGCAGCTGGAGTGGTTCACAGCTAAACAGCTGGTATCGTACCACGCAGTATATGCCGTCGAGCGTGTGATTGTGTCCGGTCAGCCCGAGTATTTAAGACAGACCATCGGACCCAGAGCCTGCCAGCGGCACCAGCACCAAACGAGACGAGCCGATTCGTTCACCCTCCCCGCTATTCGCACAGAGTCTGGGAGACGCCGTCTTTGTTACCGAGGTGTGTCGCTGATGAATGACATGCGCATAGAGCCCGGCATGCCGGCATTTAAGGCTACGTTGAGGCGGGCTATTATGTCGCTATAGGCTGCTGAATGTAGCACAGATGTGTCCGAGTCGCTGATGGTCAGTTTCGATGTGTTTGTATAATTGTGGTGATGGATATGTGCTTGTGTGCGTGTGTCATACTTTCCATTTTGCTTCACCGTATGACGTGACTGAGCGAAAAGCCACCGTTTTGTGTGGACCTCATTCGAATACATCTGAATCTGAATCTGAATTTGAATCGGAGTCATCCTAAAATCCATCGACTCAGCAGCCCTGCTCCTAGGACATGTGTCAAATGGCTGCCCCAAGTTGTGTCTGAAATTTGGTGGCCCTATGTCTTACGGTTCTTACGCTATTAACGATAAACTCAGCGATTCCTTTGCCGCTGATATAGTCCAATTTTACCCTGACATTGTACTGGTTTTGTTGGCCTGGCGACCTGACCTGAAATGACAGACCTGAAATTTTCAGGGAAGGTGCCAAAAGGTTGCCCCAGAGGGTATGCCAAATTTGGCGGGGCTACGCACCGCCGTTTTTACGTGGTTCGCAAAAAAAAACTTAGGGGGGTTGCATCAACCCCCCTGGCCAAAACAGTCGAAAGATTAGCGCGTGGCACCACGACTAGCTTAACAGTGAAACACAATTTTTCCTAATAGGGGGCGTTTTGGACGATTCCCCCCTATCGCTGTGGGGCCATAATTATCAGCAAATACGAAATGTGAACTGGGCAAATAAGTCACACTAAAACTAATTTTTGAATATTATTCAGCCGTTAAATCCTATGTGCGCTAACCAACCTTTCAGTAATTTACCTGGCGAATCCCGTGCTGTGTTCAACAAAATATTTAAAACGACGGTCCAGCTTTAAAAAATAACGGACTTTAACCATTCACTGGATGTTTCATTATAATATCCACAATCCACGCTGGCATGGACAATAGACATCAATGCGTGAAAAAGTGTGACAAAATTAACAGGCAAAACCAGGGTTTCGGAGTCGGAGTCGGAGTCGGAGTCGCCCGGAGTCGTGGCAAGCAGCCAGGAGTCGGAGTCGGAGTCGGTCCAGCCGCCTCGACTCCGACTCCGGAAAGCTAACTGAAGTCGAAAATCCGTGCTATCACTTTTCACCAGTGGCCCCACGGAAAAATTCGCTTCCGGTGGCGGTGACCACAAATAAGTTATTTTTTCACACATCTTGTTTTTGTTCTGAAAAGCTAACATTGCACATTGCAACTTCCACTATCCAATGTCAAAGACTTAATAACAACTGTATATTTTCTTTCTTCTTTTATCGCTCCAAAAAGTGCCTAACATAAACACAGACCGACATGATGGCGATGCCCGTGGTAATGATACGGTCACACTCGTGCTTCTCGGCGGGTTTTCAAGCTGGCCGCCAGCCGCTGGTCTCTAGGATTCAGCTGCGTCCACGTGGGAGAAATGGTGACCGCATGAACGAAACCGGAGCGATCTCCCGGTTCGCGAACAGGGTGTCCGGAAAGTTCTGGCACCTCTTTTGGACGTTGTCTAACGCGCGCTGTGATTATTGGACTTTCAAACAATCATCGCAGATATGACCCCCCCCCTCGTTCACCGCTCAGCTAGGGGTCGCGTAAATATGACCTTGAAACCGTTTTCAGTGCTAGGTACCTATATGGGCGAAGATGCGCCTTGTCGCTGAGAGCCCGCGCGCGGGGGCCCGGTGCGGCTTGAACGAGGCGCGAGTTGCAGCGCGATGCGGCGTTTCCCGGCGAACGGTTGAGCAGGCAAAGGTGCATTCCGGATCGGAAATTTCTTAGAAAATATTCTCACTCAGTTACAACCGCGGTATGCCAAAGCTGCTGAGACTGAAGCAGCATTTCAGCGGCAATCGAAGAAAATCTGGGGTCTGATGGACACAAATGTTCCATCATCTTCGTCAAGGTCAAATAAATGACTGACAGGCTGGTCCACGAGGGGTTCCTGGACACGACAATCAAGGCGACTTGCATTAACCCTCGCCGGACCTATTGGTTTTTTTACATACGCGCCGGCCGAGGGGGGGGCGGGGCGGGTACGACCCCCCTCGCCGTTTCGCCCCTGGTGGAGCTAGCGCGTCGCGGAAAAAACGAGCGTGTGCGCCGTTACGAGACGCAGAGATTGTTACCCGATTTTAAGGTCCTAGGTCAACCGGTAACCTCTGAGGTCAGGTCAAGTGCCCCAAGGTACGGTTCAGTTTTTGGTGAATAACTTCGCAAAAAAACGGCCGCAGAGCCGCGATTTTGGCAGCATCGTGTTCGCCTCGCTCAGGCGCGTCGAATGATATACTTTTTGTTCGGGTCAGGTCAACTTAGGGTGTTGACCTCAGGTCAAGGTCAGGTCAGCACCCCCAGGTCACGAAGTTGGTCGAAAGAGGTCACGTTGCATATCATTCCATTCGGCAGGTCTTCCTGAGTCCATTGGTGGCTTTCCCGACTCGCTAGCTCAATTTGACCAAGAGTTATTGACGAAAAACTAATATGACCTTGATGACGTCATAAATGACGTCACGCAAGGTCAACATTGCAAAAGTGACGCATCTAACCTTGCAAGGAGTGCATCAAATCACGATTCTGTGTGCTTGAGGTAGTTGGAGATCGTTCCCGGCGCCAGAATAGCAGTTTTCATTTTTCCCCATTGACTTATAATGGTGAGGTCACCAAAATGACCTGACCTCATATGACCTTTAGGAAAAATCCGAGATATACAAGTTGTGAGACTCATAATGGATATTAGATCCTGCAAGTTTCATTTCCCTGTGACATCTCCTCTGGCAGTGAGGGCGTTGCTAAGTTGCGACACCTGAAGACCGTGCAGAGGTTCACTTATGACGTCATAGGTCAGTGACCTGACCTGACCCAAAAATGCGGTTGGTGTCAAAAGATCCGGCTTGAATCAAAGGTCAGGTATGCCAAGTTTCAGTTCTCTATCGCCAGCGTGTTCGGAGCTATCGCGAAAAAAAACTATGGGGGGGGGGGCGGCACCCGCCCCTCCCCCCTCGGCCGGCGAGGGGGGTCATTTCGCATTTCCAACAGCACGGAGCGCCCTCCATCAACGCCACTGCCGTCCAAACCAAACTGAAAGAGGAGCTCGGCGGACCAGATCACCATGGTGAAATGAGATTAGGCCACCTTATTATCCCAGCCTTAACCCGCTCGACTAAGGCATGCTACGCGTTTTGCAGAATAAGCTCTAGGCCACCTCTCATCCCAGCCTGGAGTCGCTGAAGACTCGCATCATGACAGCATGGGAGGACAGGAGATGTCCTGCATCGTCAAAACCCGCAGGCGTTTCCGCCCTTGCGTCGAGGCCGTCGTCGGCACAGACGGTGGTTACAATGAATGGGCACTTAGCAGAAGCATGTGACTTGGTGTTCCTGGTCATTGTTTTGTTCTATTGTTGAGTATGTATGGACCAAAGGCATTTATTTTAAAAATGTTGAAAAACGCCAGGACTTTTCGGACACCCTATAGACCTAACATGGCGCATCATATCACGCGGAATTTTGGCAGCCACCATTGCCCTTTGTATCAGACCCGGAGTCGGAGTCGGAGTCGGAGTCGGAATCGGTCAGGAGCCCGGAGTCGGAGTCGGGGTCGGAAGAGCACTACCACGACTCCGAAACCCTGGGCAAAATATCAGCAGTGCCGGATGATTTTACCCCACTTACCAACATCATCCAGGTCAATGGTGAGCAGCACTTGCTCCCTGTGAGCAACACTCGTCAGCTGGCTGGCATACTTGAAATCCTTCCGGCGTCCTTCCTTCACGTGAAACTCAACCAGAAACTGTCGCAGCTTGGCTGAAACAAAATTTAAAAAAATGAAAGGTGTAGCTTGGTAGCTATGTCAAAATAGGTATAAAAGTAGGCAGGGGTCACCAACGAACGCACATCGTTATGCGGTATTCTGCAATAATCGCACACTATTCAAAGTAAATTCTACCCTAAGCAGTTAACATTTTGCACTGAAAAAATGTAAAAAAAAATTAAGGATGAGAGAATTCTCGTCATTATCCGGCGCTTGACGAGTCTCAAGCCATACACCATTTAAACCTCCCCCGCACATGGGGGGTGGTTGCCATCCCCACCCCCCAGGTAGTTTTTCTGCTCTGCACTCAACATTTTTAAAGCTAGAAGCCTGATTTTTCGTATAGCTTGTAGCAGATCCAGCGTTTTATGTGTAATTGAATCCGTATCAAAATTTTGAAATGCTATTTACTCGTTAGTCCGAATTATCGTAATTCATTTTTCCTTTCATTATCAATACATCAAATTTCCTGTTCGTCCGTTTATTCCGTCCTGATTCGTCCTGATTCAGTCTCAATCCGTCCCTAAAATTCCCAGACAAAAATGTACAATTTCAGATACACAATCCCGAGGTGTTATTCTGTCAGGCGCTTCCGCCAGACAGTCGATAATGAAATTCAAACTCGCCGAGCTGTAACATCCTCCCCCCCCGTAAAATCAAACTGATTTTGCTCATTTTCGGCAAGTTTTCGTCTCTCCGAATCTGTAGTAGGACAGTTTGTAGATGACGCAGTTGAGCAGCGTCCGAGAGCCGCCAGAGTCGACGCGGAACTCGCCGCGCTCCGTGAAAAAGTCGTTTCCTTGATGTCCTGCGGGTGTTCTCCCTTGGCGATACGCCCCATCCAGAGAAACTTGTTGATGTCGTCACCCGAGTAGCGGATCATTCCGCTGAAGATCACCAGCACGTAGTCCACGTCGAGTGCCGTCATTATCTGGTAGCCGGCACTCTCGTTGGACGACATGACCTTGCCTACCAGCGCGATGTGGCTGTTGTTCCACGTGTTGTCGTCCACCAGCGTGGTGCGATTGGCCATGCCCGCTATCTGATAGCCGTAGTCCCACAGGGACATGACGCGGGCGTCCTCGGGCGTGTTCTGCCACAGCCAGTAGTAGCCCTCGCAGAAATTGTCCAGGATGTTCCTCTCTCCGCCGCTGTAGGAGGCCAGCACGATGCTGGAGCTGCTGTAGGCGTTGCTGGTGAGCCAGGTGCAGTGGACGGCGAACATCATCAGTATCGTGATGACGGCCACCAGGCTGAGTGTTTGCACGTTCATGCCCAGTCCGTCGGACTCGGCCGCCTGCCGCTGGTGGTGCATCTTGCGCAGCTTTCCGGCCTCCGGTGCACGCTCAGAAACGCCGTGCTCCAGGTATTGTTGCATGGCTTGCTCATGTTCAGATCGTCGCCCGGAACGGTCCAGAGACATCTCGCATCGCTCCTGACACTTACGAGCCAATCCTTCATTTGATGGAACGTCGTCAAAGTCCGCTTTGGTGTGCCAGCGCACCTCGTATCTTCCGTTCGCGTTACGTGAGCAGGTCTGTTCAAAGTGCCGAACTGCTGCGCTCTCGTCAGCTCGCTTCTCTTCTACTTTCGATGGAAACGATGGAGGTTCTATTCCGATGGATTCCAGCGTCCACAGCCGCTCCCTGTCTTCTTTGGGTGTCCCAGCGTGTAGAAACATCACGCTTTGGTCAGGAGCTGTCCCATCGGTGGTTGCTCGTCCTCCCAGCACCCAACCGAATATTGTCTCCCAGGCGACTGGACCATCCTCTCCAGTTGTCACAGGACCATTCACGATATCCTGATAGTAATCCATGCCGATTAGGACGTTGTTGTTGTTGTTGTTGTTCCCTCCGGCCCCCCACTAGGGGGGCGTAGCCAGACGGCTCAGTTGGGCTCGAAAGCCGGCGGCCAAAGCCGCCACCACGCCGTCGTCCTGTAGGTCGGTCATCGTAGGGTGGATCGTGCCCACTCGTGCCAGGCGGCGTCCCGCCAGCGCCGGGCAACGCAGCAGGACGTGCCGTGGGGTGTCGGCCTCCTCTCGGCACACACGGCACAACGCGGCCGGGCACCTCACGGAGCCGCACTGCTCGCATCCAGGCGACGGTCGGCGGCCGATGCGGTGAAGGTACTGCTCCGAGCAGGACCAGTGGCCGGCTCGGAGCTGGTGGACATCAATCGCAGAGCAGCGGTCTTCGCCCTCCACCGGGCCCGGCAGGCGGGAGCCCCAGATCTCCTTGTGCCACCCGTCCGGCCAGGCCTCCCTCCACCTTGCAGAAGCTGAGCGGGAGGCCGCTCTGGTCACTGTGGTGACATCTATAGGTGTGTCCTCTTGTGGCAGGGCACTGGCCTCCTTGGCGAGGCCGTCCGCTCTTTCGTTCAGCGGCAGCCCACAGTGCGCCGGCACCCATTGCAGCTGGATAGGCTGGCCGGTCGCACTGATGCCTTGTAGCGCCTTCCAGATGTCGGCTGCTACCGGCGTCCGCTGGGCCGCTGGACCGCTCTTGAGGAGAGCCAGTGCCGCTTTTGAGTCAAGACAGATGATGATCGGGCGCGTCGTATCCCGGTCTGCTGTCGAAGACAGATCCTCCAGCGCGGCCTTCAGCGCGAACAGCTCCGCTCGCGTACTTGAGCAGAGGCGGCCAGCGGCGACACGGACCTCTCTTGTGGCACCGTCGGGGGCCACGATCAGCGCTCCTCCTCCACCGCGGTGCACTCCTTCCTCGGCAGAGCCATCCGACCAGATCCAGGTGGCGTCCGCCGGGAACGACTCCAACCGCTCCTCCGCCGCCCTTCTTCTCAGCTCCGGCGGGCGGTCCCTGGAGCCGTCGGGGCCCACCTCCAGGTGGAAGGACACCTCTCCGCCGTCCTGCCATGGCGGGGCGGAGACATGGAGCCGCTCCTCGATGGTGAGGGGCTCGCCCCCCGGCGACAGGCGGGCGAATATCTCACGGCCTCTGTCTCGCCAGCCGAGGGTCGCCGCGAGACGTCTTGGTGGCGACGAGTCAGCCAGGGTTCTGAGCGGGTCTCCTGCAGGCAGCGAGGCCGCCAGAGCTAGCTGGCGCGCCGCTCTGATGTCGCGGCACATGTGTGCAGTGGGAAGGCCCGCCTCCGCCATCAGAGCGTGTGACGGGGTCGACGCTAGGCAGCCCGTCACCACCCTGGCGGCAGCTCTCAGCTCCCGGTCGACCAGGGTGAGGTGGCTCTCCGACGCAGCAGGCAGCCACGCACCCGCTGCATACTCTAGTGCACCCCGTACGTAGCCGTTAGCGACGGTTCTCAGCTGCCGCTCGGTCAGGCCCCATCTCCTACCGGTCATGCGACGGAGGTGGGCCGTGCGGGGGCGCACCTTCTTACGCAGTTCGTTGCAGTGGGCTCCAAAGTGTAGCAGCCGGTCGAAAGAGACGCCCAGGAGACGCAGTGTGGTACCACCGGTGACCTCCGCTCCGGCGACCCGGATGGAGAGCCTCGATGCGTCGCGGGCCCACTGGGACAGAACAAGCGCCTGGGTCTTCTCCCCAGCGACGCGCATCTTCCATCGGTCAGCCCACGCGGAGATGGCGTCCGCTGCTTGCTGGGCTCGTCTCCCTGCCTGCTCTATTGTGGCTCCGCTGCTTAGTGTCGCTGTATCGTCAGCGTACATGAAGATTTCGGTACCGGGAACAGACCTCAGGGCGGTGATCAGGTCCGCGGCCCACAGCGTGTATAGTGTGGGGGCCAGCACACTGCCCTGGGGGAGGCCGGCTCGGTAGGGGCGCTCTCTGCTTCTTGTGCCGTTGACCACCACAGCCGCTCTACGGTCTCGGAGAAACGCCCAGACCCAGTTCGTCAGGCACTTGGGTACTCCGAGCCGGAGCAGTTTCAGTCGGAGCATCCTGTGGTCTATGACGTCATAGGCTCTGGAGAAATCAAACGCAAGCAGGGCGAACTTTTCGGCGGTCTTCCCGTCGACCGGTTTTCCCCTTGGTTTCGGCCTGTTCCATCCATCTTGCACGCGCTGAACGAGTCTAGCCAGGTTTTCCTCGGCCGATCTGCCCCGGCGGAAGCCGACCTGCTCGCATGGGATTAGGTCGTCGCGCTCGACTACGTGTGTGAGTCGCGCAGCGACCAGTCGCTCGGCGAGTTTGGCGAGGTGGCTGGTGAGGGCGATCGGTCGGTGGCTGGAAGTCAGTTTCGGGTCCTTCCCTGCCTTGGGGATCGGGACGATGGTCACCCGCCGCCACGCCGACGGCGTGAGACCCGAGGCCCAGGTCTTGTTAATCAGGCGGAGGAGCGCGGCCTTGGCAACCGGGCCCAGGTGGCGCAGATGTTCCGCGCAGATGTCATCCGGGCCCGGAGCCTTCCGGCACTTCATGTTTGGGAGCTGCGCTTCCAGCTCCTGGGGTGAAAACGGAGAACAAACCCCGGAGCGGGCGCCTCCACATTGGCACTCTCTTCCGTTGAGTGTCCTCAGTTCCGCCTTGGTCTTGGTGTCCTGGCGTTTGGCTCGTACTTGACGGCTCACGTTGGCATAGGTCCTGTTGAACGCCTCGGCCTTGTCTCGGTCCTCCACGGCGCAGCGGCCGTGATCCCCGAGAGCCTGACCGGGCGGGATCTCAACAGCCTCTTCCATTTTCCGTAGGATCTTGTGGACCCTTCCAATGCTGGTTGGAATTAGGACGTCGATATCATCGGAGTGCCATTCAGCCGGAGAATCGGCAAGGACTAGGTCTTTCAGAGGTTTGTACCCTTCAGGTCGACCGGCGCCTCATTGAGTGGGCCGCAGATGCGGTCGATTTCTGAGACGGTCAGGTTAACATATTTCATGGGGTCGCGTGTGTTCATCAGGGTGATGTTGACCGACCTCATACGCTTCTGTGCCATGCGATTTCCACCGAATGTTGATATTGTTTTTTGCTGCGTACCGCGCTGTTCACACTTCAGCTCCTGAGAGAGACCGGTCGATATGAATGATTGGTTGGATCCGGTGTCCAGGAGGACTCTGATATTCTTGTTGCCGGCGGGTCCAACAGCCACCGCCCGAGCTGTTTGAAACAGAACCCTCTTTTTCTCCACGACCTGTGACTGCGCCGCAATGATCGACTCTGCAGGCTGTTCTTCGGCACACAACATAATGTGATGTCTTTTACCACAGCTCTCACACCGCTTCTCGTCGTTGCATGTCCGTGCGATGTGCGATGGGCCCAAACAGTTGAAACAGGCCCCAGCGGCGAGAAGCCGTCGCCGACGCTCATCCACAGATAGCGTTTCGGTCTTCTTGCATTGCACGGTTTCGTGTCCTAAGAGACAGAAGGCACACTTCGGCGTTTTCTTGGTCATGACCTGAAGTGCAGCGGCGGATGAATTCACCGGTACCAGCGTCGCTTGGGAGGGGACCCTCCAGCTGCGCTTCTGACTGGCACCCTTTTCTGTCATGCGCATGCTGTGAAGGGTCTGCCCGCTGGCTGTCAAGAATTGTTCGGCGGCACACGAGATTTCCTCCAAAGTACCATGGCCGTTCCGTTTCAAGAAGAGCTCTAGTTCTTTTGGGCACGCCGAGAGGAACTGTTCAATGAGCGTCAGCTGTCTGAGACCATCCAGCGAAGCCCGAATTTCGCTCAGCGACATCCACTTCTCCAGGTAGGTAGTCAGGCGAGTGATGTACTGGCCCGGCGTCTCGTCTGGTTCTGGAGGAGATTCACGTAGTCGCTTGCGGAAGCCTTCGGCAGTTAAGCCAAATCGTTTCAGTAATGCCTCTTTGAGTACGTCGTAATCATCTGCTTCTTCTGCGCTCAATCGATGATACACTTCTAGGGCTTTTCCAGTTAGATGTGCACTGAGGGATACCGCCCAGTCATCTCGGTCCCAATCACTCCCCTGTGCTATTCTTTCAAACCGGGTTAGATATATGTCTATATCTTCATTTTCTTCGTATGGAGGGAGTTTCGGCAACTTCCTGGAAGTTACAGGCTGGTTCACTTTGGAGCTATTACTTAGACGAAGCTTTTCGAGTTCGAACTGTCTTTCTTTCTCCCTTTCCTCACGTTCTCGTTCTTTTTCTCTTTCTTCACTGTCCTTCTCTCTCACGAGTCTTCTTTCTTCCCGTTCCTGGTCCTTTTCATACTGCTTTGCTGCGAATTCTAAGGCTTCCAGTCCAAATAGACCATGGTTTGCAGCTAGTTCTATGTAGCGATCCATTTTCTATCACAGTGTCCTGTCACGGTCGCCAGATTATGTAGCAGATCCAGCGTTTTATGTGTAATTGAATCCGTATCAAAATTTTGAAATGCTATTTACTCGTTAGTCCGAATTATCGTAATTCATTTTTCCTTTCATTATCAATACATCAAGTTTCCTGTTCGTCCGTTTATTCCGTCCTGATTCGTCCTGATTCAGTCTCAATCCGTCCCTAAAATTCCCAGACAAAAATGTACAATTTCAGATACACAATCCCGAGGTGCTATTCTGTCAGGCGCTTCCGCCAGACAGTCGATAATGAAATTCAAACTCGCCGAGCTGTAACATAGCTGCTTCTCTATCCTTTCTCAGCGTCCACTGAAAATGTCAAGTTACTGTGGTTTTTGGTTTAGGAGATAAAACTTTGTTTTTCAGGTCATGTCATGACCCTAACGACCCTAAAGAACATCTTGCGTTAACTATGGGTCTTGTGAGCTTTTGACACCTTGATTTCGGTATGTTTTTGCTAGTCTTACCTCCCACCTATCATGGAACATGTTATTCGACGATGTGTAGATGTCAGGGTCAGGGTCAAGGTCAACCTAGGTCGTCTAAAAACATTGCATTTTAGGCTTGCTGAACTTACTTTTCGTGAAGTTTTTTGACTGCATTTTGGGTAAAAGCTTCTCAGATCATGATCTCATGTAAAAGGGACACACAAACCATTCGGTGCACACATCAGTATACACACAGACACACACAGACATGCAAACACATATCGTTGACCTTGACCTAGCATGACCTGAAATGACCACAGCCAGTGAAAACCTAGTCGGATAGTGTGACAAAAAGCTGTTCTAGCTGGCCTGGCACCACAAACGGCAGCGCCATCGGTATATGATGGGCACCGCACGTGATATTCCAACGGTGGCCCCAAACAGCAACATTTTTAATTTGACCTGACCTGGAAGGTCAATGATTGACCTAATGAGGTAAAATTGGGTACCATTGGATTCGTCTCTTCCCAAAGAATCTGTTGGTCTTTGCCGCGAAGCTCTATCTCTAGCAGGAACGAAATGGCGCTGGGGGGGGGGTGCCACCCCCCCCCCCCCTGTGCGTTCTAGGGTGGGAAAATGGCATGTGCGGGCGAGGGTTAATGCCCCCCCCCCCAGATTATCTCTAAAAAAACACATGACATCAGATACAGGAGGCGGTAGGCATGAGAAAGCTCTCTCAAGACGCATTTTGAGCAATTCCAAAACTAGGAATTTGAGCTTACGTGACCGGTCAATGTCAGGTCAATGGTCAATCTTAACCCGCGCCCTAGTGGGATCTGTTTATAACGCGACCTGGTGGGGGGGATTTTGCCCCCCCCCCCCTCGTATCTCCGAAACTACTGGACGGATCCGCTAAATTCAAAGGGCGTTTCGAAAGCCATGTCAAATTTGTCGAGGGAAGTCCAATTTCATTGACCTCTGGGTCAGGGGCGCAGCCAAGGGAGGGGGGGGGGGCACACTGGGCTTTAGCCCCTCCCAAATCTAGCAGGCGCCCAGGCGCCCTGGATTGCGCCTTCCACGATCATTTCGGAGCGCCGAAGGCGCCTTTCTAATGTCCAGCACTTGTTTGGCTCATTGTTAAGAAGTATCCAAAAAATTAGGAAGGTGTTCTTTCTATAAATGTATTTATTTTGCGTCACGATAACGGTCTCGAATAGTGATTTCGGGAGGAGAGCTTACAAATGGCGTGGTAAAGCTGCCTAGTGACATCACGGGTTACTGATATTTCAATTAAGGTCCGAGTCATCTGAAAAATGAAAAGAGGGTTCATCCAACCCTCTTTCCTATAAGCGCGGTAGTGAAAAAGGCTGTTTGGTTCTGTCATTGTTTTGGACACCAATGACCATACCTGTCCGAGATGAAAGTTACAGGACGCATATATATGGTGTCCTCCAGAGGTCTCACAACTTGTATATCTGGGAATTTTTAAAGGTCACATGAGGTCAGGTCGGTCATGTGACATCAATGTTATAAGTCAATGGTGAAATATAAAAACTGTTATTTTGGCGCCGAGTATGATCTAAAACTATCTCACGTACATCGTATCGTGATTTCATGCACTCCTTGCAAAGTCCAATGCTTCACTTTTGCATTGTTAGCCTTGCGTGACGTCATTTATGACGTCACTAGGGTCGTACGAGTTTTTCGTCAATAACTCCCGATCAAATGGAGCTAGAGAGTCAGGTAAGCCACCAATAGACCCGGAAAGACCTTCCGAATCGAATGATATGCCATATGATATCCTTTGCCCAGCTTCGTGACCTGCGGGGCTCTGACCTGACCTTGACCCGAGGTCAACTACTTAAGTTGACCTCGCCCAAACAAAAAGCATATCATTCGACGCACCTGAGCTAGGCGAACACAATGATGCCAAAATCGCGGCTCTGCGGCCATTTTTTGCGAAGTTATTTACTAAAAACCGAACCTGTAACTTCAGTCACTTGACCTGACCTCAGACGCTACCGGTTAACCTGAGACCTTAAAATCGGGTACCAATCGCTGCGACTTGTAACCGCACACACGCTCGTTTTTTCCGCGAGGCTCCAGCTCTATTAGAAGCGAAACGGCGTGCTGGGGTCGTATTAACCCGCGACCTGGTGGGGAGGGGGCTATTTTTGCCCCCCCCCCCCTCCAGACTTTTCAATATATCTCCAGAACCGCTGCGCCGATCGTCACCAAACTTTCAGTACCCTCCTGGACATCAATTTTACACATTGTGACCAAAATTTTTTCCAAAAGCTATGATAGGTTGGCCGGAAATGACGTCAGAGTGACGTCATGTTCTGCCGTTTTCGACCCAAAAAAGGGTTTCGCGGGAAGAGCTGTCAGGCCTATAGCTTTGCATTACAGAAAAATGATAAAGACATAAAAGCTGTAGAATTGACAGGACTACAAAACTGCTATCTCGGATTTTTGAAATTTTTTGATTTTGACCCCCAAAAATAAAAAAATAGATTTTTTGGATATAATAGTCGAAAAATCCAAAAAGTTTTTTGAATTTCGCAAAAACCGGAATAAATGTGATAGTCCTTACCGCCTTCCATCCACATACCAAATTTTAGATTGATACCTCTTTTTTTGGCGAAGTTATAGCGAAAAAACTGTTCAAAATTGATGACGTCAAATTTTCAAACTCAATTTTTAGCCATTCTAGACGCCGTAGCGCAAAACAAAGACCACCATTAGACTCCCCGTGACGAGCTGTATCGAATCAATACCCATTTTATGCAAAACTATCAACTTTAAAATTTGACCTTTTTTGGCCTGACCTTAAAGGGACCCTCCCACCTTCAAAAAAGTTAATGAATTGGCATGAAAGTGATGTCGCTCGATTCAGAAAGAGCAAAAACAAATATCTACCAAATTTCACCGAAAAATATTCACCGGTTTTCAAGATATTAGACTTTTACTTTTGTTTACTTTTTTGGGATATCCGCTGTTCCTAGCGACTTCATTTTGGAAGTGCGGCGTTCGCGGCAGATGTTGCGCGCAAATAGCATATACCACCACTGCTTTACAAAGATGTTAGTATAAGGTTTTAAAATCGTTAGATCACCGCTGACGTCACAAATTCTAAGGGGGCATCTCAATGCATTAGCCCCTTAGAATCCGAAAACTGCAAGTTTGAAATTCCATATCTCCGAATTAAAGCATTTTTGGATGTTGTGAGTGCCGAAACCGGTATTTGCAGGCCATGGCCACCAATTTGGCTATCTCAACTCAAAACTAATGTTAAGGTGGGATGGTCACTTTAACCTGACGTTGACCTGACCTTCACCAGAAAGTAACCTAAGCCGTACCTGATAGTCTTATAACCAGGGCTGCGGAGTCGATGGATTTTCGGCGACTCCGACTCCGACTCCGGCTTTCAAAAACCAGCTCCGACTTCGACTCCGACTCCGGGCAGAATTGTCGACTCCGACCGACTCCAACTCCCGACTCCGACTCCGCAGACCTAGCAGGGCTGCGGAGTCGACAGATTTTCGGTGACTCCGACTCCGACTCCGGCTCGGGTTTCTAAAATCGACTCCGACTCCGACTCCGGTCACAACTGTCGACTCCGACCGACTCCGACTCCGACTCCGCAGCCCTGCTTATAACCAACACCATTGAGTTGGAAATGAAAAATTGGCCATAAAACATGCATCACACAACCTTAGTAAAGTTGGGCTCATGTGACCTGACCTGTAACCCTTGGTGACCTGACCTGTGACCTGACCTGGTATTGTCAGTGACCTCTAATAGCAACATATCTACTAGGCAACTGACGCCCTATCGCTGATTCTCGACAAAATGCGTTTTCCTCGGTGTTACAGCGCATTCCCTAGTAGACCCGTGAACGGTGAAACATTTCATCTTTGACCTGACCTGTGACGTCATCGGTGACCCCGAGGTCAATGAAATTTGGTTTCCTTCGACAAATTTGACAGGCCTTTCGAACGCCGTTTGAATTTTGCGGATCCGTCCAGTAGTTTCGGAGATACGAGGGGGGGCAAAAAATAGCCCCCCCCCCCCACCAGGTCGCGTTATAAACAGACCCCACCAGGGCGCGGGTTAATCCCCTCGAAACGCATTTTGTTTGCGGGAAAATGAGGAACTTATGAAAGAACACCTTTCTAATTTTTTGCATGTCGATTTACAATGACATGAAGTTCATCTTGAAAAAATAAAAATGTGAAAAATTTTGGTCCCAAAAAACATTAGAGGCAAATGAAAAAAGAATAAGATTTTTGTTCAACAAAGAAAATTTTTCTTTGGAATTTTTAAAAAGTTATATTAATCATTAACCCGGGTTACATAGCATATTTGAAGAGGCTCAAGCTCGTTAATTTGGCGATAATTTCGATGCAGTGGTCTTCAAATATTTAGAGGGGATCATTTTGTAAATTGTTCAGCACCATTGGCATCTTTTGCAACATCACGGACGGAGATATAAGCTTGCAACAAACCCTATGTAAACGCGTCTATTGATTCATCGCAAGCTTAGTGCTGTTCACCGTTTGTTGGTTGCTTAACCCGTTTTTGAGTTATAGGCCATCAAACTCACCGTGATAAACCAAAGTTAATAAATGTAATGCAATATAACTCAAAAAGTTTTGATCTGAGAAGTCTGATATTTTGCCAGGCGTCTTTGGGGCCTATGATTACCCCTAGAACCGATTTTCATTCAAATCTGAGAGATGAGGGTGACGGGCCTGGTACGATCTATCGTGGAATGCCGTTTTTACTTTTTACTTTTTTTTACATCGTATGCATCCGAATCCAGAGCGAGCTAAAAAATTACCTAGAATTCGATCATTTTCCCTTTTGAAGGTAGGTACTCGCGGCTGCAGAAAGCACTGGGCCTAATTATTAAACGCCCCCTCCTATCAGCGGCACACGAAATCGACAAATATCATCCTTTTTAGAACAGTAGGAAACGAAAGCTTGTGAACATAGCTGTACCTACAACAGTGCATAAGGAATTTACATTCTGGGAATTTTTGAAATTCGGAGAAACTCAAGTTGTCAACAGGCATGCCCCCTTGCACGTCAAAGACCGCCTTAAAACAAACGTTTACAAATGAAGGCAGTATTCGTATGTTCGTTGTCATTGCAGCAGCCTAGCAACATGCAGGGCGTTCCGAAGCAGTGTTGCCGTCCTGGTACTATAGTACCAGATCTGGTACTCTTTCGACCTTTCTGGTACGGAGGTACGCAGGAACGAAATCTGGTACTTTTTCGCCGAAATGCATTTTTGGCATTTTAATATTTCTTTCAAGCTAAAAAAAAAACAATTATTTTAGTCAGGAAGGATGGTGTTTATCATAATTTGTCATGCATCAGATTCGGAATTATTAATAGGCCTACCTATTCCTGTTGTGTGCTAGCAGAAGTAAACAAGTGGAAAATTCACGCGCCATGCCGGCTGCCAAGGACGGGCCGCCGGCTGCAGGCTGAGGTAGTTTTGTCCAAGGACATATAAGAGTTTGTGTCGTCAGTTGGGAATCGGAGTTGTATTGTGAACAGTGAAATGTGAGTTGCGTCGACGGCCGAAGTGCTAAGGGAAGAGTCTTGTTTGAATCAGTGTCCCAAAGTTGTGCGATTTGGTTGGAAAACTAAATGACACCCAGCAAATAATAATTTTCCATTCTCACTGGCATGATACTATGGCAATTTTCACTCCTTCATTGCAAGCTAGGATCCTGGGTGCAATCGCCAGTCTCAACGGTACACTGGAGTGCCCCCTCCCCCTCTCGGAAGGGCAGGATTTCGATTTTTATGCCAATTTTAGGTACACATGAATTCGGGCTTTCAGCTGAGCACCTTTCTGTCTTTATGGGGCGACGCTGGGAGACGATTAAGTGGAATGACTGGGTTAAATGGGTAATAAATTACTTGCTGGCATGAATATACCGCAATTATGTCTATTTTTATAGTACTGAATTAAGAACGTTTTGACCTACTACGATCCGATCTGGTATGGTACGCAGCCAGAAACAGCCAATCTGGTACGATTTGGATGCGATCTTGGTACGCTGTAAAATCTGCCCGCGGCAACACTGGTCCGAAGGCGAATTACACTCGTGCTAAAAAACTATGCAGGCAACTGCCAATGCACTTCAGTGAGGAGAGGAAGGGTTAATGACTTATATGTCAAATGTCAACATCATAGAAATGGCTTTATTTATTGAGCTGTGCCTATTGTACATAATTCAACCGATCTATGCATTTCGTTTCTTGCAACCTACTCACTCATGCTTTCACTCCAGCTTCAGAGTTATCATCCCATATTGTAAGCATTAAGATATTGATTTCTATGGCGGTTTGCAATTGCTAGCCACGTCTTATCTCAGTGTGGTGGACGCCCCCGCATCGGCCCACTTGGCTGCTCTAAAATTGACTTATGGAGGAGGATGGTGGCTTTTATTTCGGCTTCTCAGCTGACTGCGGGGAGCTCCGTCGCTCAGGGGCCCGGGAACGATTTTCAAGTTGGGGGGGGGGGGGGGGGGGCGAGCCTAAAATACTTGACATGATGCATATTAAACAGTGGCGTAGCTAGGGGTCTAAGGGGACACGTATCTCCCCCCCCCCCCCCCATCGGGTTCAAAGGGAACCTCGGGTCCGAGGGGCCCTGCGGCGCCATTTGACCCGAGGGTGAGGCCTGAGGGTTAACGATGGCAATTTCTACTCAGAAGGGCCCCATGGGGCTCGTTAGAGCACCTCATGGGCCCTAAATAGCCACACTACGATCTCCATAAGGGCCCCACGCCGGCTTCTGAGGGCCTCTTGCGGCTTTTAATGACACCTCGGTGATCCCCAAAGGCCCGTTACTGGCCTCTGAGAGGTCTTACCGGCCTATGAGGGGCTAGTTCTAGGGGCATTTCCTGCCTGTGATGGTTCCACACTTATTTTTCTGAAGGCCCCATAACGGCAACTGTGGGGCCCTCGTCGGCGCCGATGAGGGTCCACACCGGTGTCTCTTGAGAGTTTCACACCCCCAACTCTGAGTGCCTACACCAATGCCTTATTAAAGCCCTATATCGGCGGCTCCGAGGACCCTTGAACTTGAACTTGAACTTGGCGGTTTTGAGGAATTGCCTTTGCAACGGCTCCTCCTTTTCTTTTTAAACTTTAACTTAAACTATCGCGCTATGAGTTGGTTCGGGGTGCTGCGGCGGTCCCACACCCAACCAACACCTGCGCATCTAAAGGCCACCCACTGGTGACTTTTGAGGACTCCACACCAGTGACTCTGAGGGCCCCACCGGCGTCTGACAGTACCTACCATGCCGATCTCTAAGGACCCCACAGGACTTCTTCTGTCGGCCTAAGGACCCCTTGTCGGTCACTGAGACCCCCTGCCGGCTTGTAGAGAGTTCGCGTCAGCAGCTCTAAAGGCCCCGCACCCGTCTGTAACGGCTCCAACACCAGCGTCTATGAGGGCCCACAGCAACGCCTGTAAGGACCCTCATCGGCGCCTCTAAGAGAATCACACTAGCACCTCTGAGCGCCCACACCGGCACCTGCATGGCGGCCCCACACCGGTGCCTCTAAAGGCCCCTTGCCGGCGGCTCTGAGGGCCTTACGCCGGTGATTCTGAGGGTGCTTCCGATAACCGAAGGCACCACACAAGCCCTTAATGTCGCTGAGCTTTAATCCCATACCGGCCCTCCGAGGGCGCCACGTCAGTGCACTCATTGCCCCACACCCCTCCCTCACACCCGGAGCGGGTAAACTGTGTTATGCCTATAGCAACGATTTTACCATCGTTGTACGTTATATATTTCTCAAAGTTGACTCAAAATGGTCCAGTATAAAATCTGGCCTGCCAAACTTATGGCCAAGGTCAAGCCCAAATCAAAGCGGGATGACAATAGCAGATGTTGTCAAATCGATACTGTATCAGCAGAAACCATTCAGATGGCAAGGAAAATGCCGTGTGTTGATGTTTAGAAGGAAACAAGAAGGAAAGAAGTCCGGAAAAGGGAGGAAAGATCTTTTCTCGCTGCCTCAATGTTGAGGGGGCGCCGCCCCCTCGGCTCCCAAGTTGGGGGGGGGCAAGCGCCCCCGCTGCCCCCCCCCTGTTCCCGGGTCTATGCCGTCGCTGAGGTAGGAGCAATATTTCGCTTATGTTTGGGACTAATTTCCTCACTTAATAAACATTTTAATTTTATTTTAATTGGTTCATGTAAATATTTGACGCGTTCTCTTTCTATTGATACCATCCACCGGTCTGAGAAGTATTGCCTTGCTGCGTAAGGGCCGATTAAAGATAACGCTTTTAGGGGTATCTCTTCAACATGGGGCAGGAGCAATAAATAGAGCACTCTAATTTTAGCTTATTTCCCTGGTATGTCACCAACTGAATTGTTTTTATTTTGTCCAGTGACCAAGGGTGAGCAACATCATCTGAAATATATGGACATGTGAGTTAGATATTATTATCCCAGAGAATAATCCGAAAAGTAACTATACATAGCTAATTTCCTGGGGAAAAAATGACTTTAAAACAAAGCTGGTTTGTTCTTCTTGCACCAGGTCAAGGTGGCAGCACTTCTTTTCCAAAATCAGTGCTTGTATTTCCAAAATCGTGGTTTCCTCACTGAGGAGTGAAATAGGCTTCATCATTGCCAAAAATAGCTGATAGTGTTGTCATTTTTGGCACATGGTTGCCAAAAATTGCATGTGCTAAAAATGACAACGATTGACCAAACCTCCCCCGACTGAGAATGTGCATTTTTCTTGTTTGTTAAGTATTGACGAGCTTCAGTTAATATTTACCCATTTTTGGATTCAGGATGTCAAATAATGTAAGATTATGAAAAATTATCCTTGAAATCTTCTCAGGACTTTATTGTTATCTTGACATTTACACATTCTACCAAGCCCTCCCACCCAGACTGCAAAGTATGGCACGTAGGTCGACGAGGCGCACCGGCCCAAGTTCAAAATCCGCACCAACCCTTCAAACTGAGCCGGAAAATCCGCACCAAAGCGGACCGAGAGCCCAAAAAATCCGCACCGAACCCACAGGCAATTATAATGCAAGGGACTATTCATCTCACTATAATTATTTCCCGTCCAATTTCAGTTTCACTTACCTACCGCTTGAGCAACGCTCACCACGGGACCGCGCCGCGCTTTTGTACCCACGGTACATAGCTTGTACCGGAAGTTTGAAATAGAGCAAATAGACGGACGCCGGTGAAAACAGGACGCCGGAGGGCATATTGGGTCACGTAACATTCGGAACTTCTCCCCCTCTGTGGGCCTTCTACATGCTAAATGTCACGTGGGAATTTCACGAGCCTTGATCAAATCGCCCCAACAATCTTTTGTACGAGTGAAACCAATGACGTCCTTCCAAAGTAGCGTGCTGATTGGCAATCCAAACCAGCTGCTCGCTAGTGTGACATACCAGTCACCACCGCAGCCAGTCTTCATTCTAATGACGTCGTAATCACAATAATTCCCGAGGCGAGAATGGATTTGTTCTGCCACAATTGCTAGTTCGTAGAGTAAATCTAAAACCTTGGTCCGTCACCGTGCGTCACCGTGGCTGGCATGCATTTGTAGGGCTTTCCAAAGAACAGTCAACAAGGGAACCCGGCCAGGTAAGAAGACCAAGCGAAGTCCGCACCGCACCAAGGTCCAAGCCAAATCCGCACCGCACCAGGCTAAATCCGCACCGCACCACTCCAAAATCCGCACCAGCCGAACAAGCCCGCACCGACGAGATCTCGTCGAAATTGCCATACTTTGCAGTCTGGCCTCCCACCAGACCTGTGTTTAGAGGGATACCGATGCAAATGTGACAACCCGACCATCTCATCAGCATCACCATCAGAGCTCTCTAATTTGAGCTTATTTCCCTATTAACTCTGAAGTCACCAACTAAGACGGCGCAATTCCAGTTGATGTAATTGAAACTGTCTCACCTTTTTCCTGTTCGTAATCTCGAGTACGGCTTGCCATTATTAACTTAAGGTGGATTGTTCCACAGAAATCGCCAGCCAGAGCTTAAAACGAAAAGTAAACAATATATTGCAATTGAAATTGAAAGCAATCTGCCAGCACCCCACACGCGCCTCGGCTGAGCTCACTGACGCGCTCAGGGTATATTGACCAATCCGCAATATTGACGCGCTATTTTTCGGCGCGAAACAAAGTCCGACAATTTGGCGCTTAAGCGTATTTGGAAATTCCGACCCTGACGAGCATCTGTGGTAGAAAACCACCACTTTGGTAGGGGAGACTACTGCTGTCTGCTACAATTTGCATTGCAAGTGTCGCTATAGCTGCGACATCTATGCATAATGCATTGCATATACTGATACATATAACCGGAAACCGCGACATGTGTGTGCTGATCATAGTTCGCGATTAGCGACGGCACCAGGGTGGATCCAGACTTTCAGTTTGAGGGTGGGGGACTCATGGCCGGCCCGATCCCCGGCAGTCAAAGCTGCTGATCGAGGGGGGGGGAGGAAGGTCCAATATGATGCCACAAAAGACATGCCTATTGCCTATAGGTATATAAGTGTGTATTGGTCATTGGTATCAACACTCAGCAGTGTGCCTCCTAAGATGTTAGTGATTTTTATCGATTCATCAAGTTGACGATTTGTTTTTCGCAGATATCTTAACCCGCGCCCTGATGGGGGGCCATTTTGCCCCCCCCCCTGTGGTTTTTCCTAAATAGTGAGAAAACGGCGGCGCGCAGCGCCGCCAAATTTTGGGTACCTTACCGGGCATCAATTTGACACCTTCAAACAAAATTTCAAGTCACAGGTCACCTCAGGTCAGGAGTTATTGAGGTCAAACTGAGGTCATGTTCGAGTAAAAATGAGCAAAAAACATGACATCTTCAAACGCTCACCAATTCTACACTTAAAGGGACCCTCCCACCTTAACATTAGTTTTGAGTTGAGATAGCCAAGTTTGCGGCCAGGCTCAGAAACCACCATTTATCCTGGTCGCAACCCCCGCAGCTTTATGGTGTTCAAGAAATTTCTTCCCTTTACTTGCAGGGTGGGACCAGCGTGGTCCCTATCTCTTAACCATTACGGGAATCTGATGACGTCATCAGGCTTTCGAACGTCCGTTAAATGTTTGACTAAAACGTTTTGTAGCACGCGGTGGTATATGCTGCGTTGCGCGCAACAAATGCCGCACTTTTAAATAAAGTCGCTAGGAACAGCGGAGATCCCAAAAAGTAAACAAAAGTAAAAGTCTAATATCTTGAAAACCGGTGAATATTTTTCGGTGAAATTTGGTAGATATTCGTTTTCGCTCTTTCTGAACCGAGCGACATCACTTTCATGCCAATTCATAAACTTTTTTGAAGGTGGGAGGGTCCCTTTAACAAGCAATTTTAAAGTTCTTCACGTGGTTGTGTTGAGAAAAAAACGGCGCTACAAAACTGCTATCTCGGATTTTCGAAATTTTGGGATTTTGACCCCCAAAAGTAAAAAAAAAATGATTTTTTTAGAAAAACTAAATAAAATCCAATTTTTTCGAATTTCGAAAAAACGGAATACATGTGATAGTCCCTGCGCTCTTCGATATACATACCAAATTTTAGATCGATACCTCTTTTTGGCCAAGTTATAGCGAAAAAAACTGTTAAAAATTGATGACGTCAAATTTTTGAACTCAATTGTTAGCAATTCTAGACCTCGTAGCGCAAAACAGAGACCACCATTGAACTCCCCGTGACGAGCTGCATCGAATCGATACCCATTTCATGCAAAAATATCAACTTTGAAATTTGACCTAATTTGACCTGACCTTGACCTGACCTTAACCTGACCTTGACCAAAACGTGACCTAAGCTGGCCCAAAAGTCTGCCTGACCCACATTATCGCATTTGTCATGTAAAATGGACCATAAAACATGTATCACACCACACTTTCATATTGTGACCCCCAACAGTGACCTGACCTCTGTGACCTGACCTGGTATCAGTGACCTCAAATAGCAAAATATGTGTTTGAAGAACATTTCCCCATCGATGATTTTCAATGAAATGCATTTTGCTCGATTTTACAACGCATTTCTTGAAATGCCTCTAAACGGTGAAAATTCGACCTTTGACCTGACCTGTGACGTCATCGGTTTGACCGAGGTCAATGAAATTGGGTCACAAGGTAGTTCCCCGTTGGGGCTATCCAACGCCCTTAGCCGCTTGTCGCTATGTTGCGTGGTTCTCGAGATCTTGGGAGGGGGGGGGGGCAAAATGCTCCCCCCATCAGACCGCGTTGCTCGGCAGACCCCATCAGGGCGCGGGTTAACCCTCGGGTTAACCCGCGTAAAATGCATTTCATTGAAAATCATCGATGGGGTGTTCGTAAAACACATATTTTGCTATTTGACGTCACTGATGCCAGATCAGGTCACAGAGGTCAGGTCACTGAGGGTCACATATTAAAAATATCATTTGATGCATGTTTTATGGTCCATTTTATATGCCAAATGCGATTATGTGGGACAGGCAGCCCTTGGGGTCAGTTGAGATCATGTTTTGGTGAAGGTCAGGTCAAGGTCAGGTCAAATTAGGTCAAATTTCAAAGTTGATATTTTTGCATAAAATGGGTATGGATTCGATGCAGCTTGTCACGAGGAGTTCAATGGTGTTCTCCGTTTTGCGCTACGTGGTCTAGAATTGCTAAAAATTGAGTTCAAAAATTTGACATCAATTTTTAACCTTCGCCCTGGCAGGGGGGGTCGATGCGACCCCCCCTAAGGTTTTTCGAAGATAGCGTAAAAACGGCGGCGCGCAGCGCCGCCAAATTTGGCACAGCCTATAAGGCAACCTTTTTACATATGACCTGAAAATTTCAGGTCCGGGTGACCTTGGGTCAGGTCACCAGGTCAGAAAAACCGGTACAAGGTCATGGTCAAATTTCAATTTTCTTTTTGCACATGTCCAACTCACAGTTTTGGACTGATTTCCTTCAAACTTTCAGGATGTGCTAAGTTCACCGAGTTGTATAACATATAGTTCGGGTTTTTTGAGGTCACTGACCTGAGGTCAGTTAGGGGAGAGCG
Source organism: Amphibalanus amphitrite (assembly GCF_019059575.1). Classification (NCBI taxonomy): domain Eukaryota; kingdom Metazoa; phylum Arthropoda; class Thecostraca; order Balanomorpha; family Balanidae; genus Amphibalanus; species Amphibalanus amphitrite. The sequence continues at coordinate 90,027 of NW_024881887.1, forward strand.
GGGCCAGTTGAAACACGGGGTCAGATGAAACATGGCTTTATTTTCAACAATATGCAACATATGGCGTTGCCGACACCACTGCGCATCCGCGCTCGACCACTTCCTTTGTCAACGGCGTTTGGGCGGCAAACGGACGGTAATTTTGATTTGACACTTGTTTTTGTGTTTTTGAGGGGCGTTTGGGAGAAATCGTTTTATGAATATTTTGTGATATCTCATATACCTTTGTTTGCTGAAAGAAGAACTCCTGGCTCCGGAATAACACCTTATTTGGCCCTTCATTCAGCATGATGCCGTCCCTCCAGCTCGTTTGACATGTGCTTTACGGCGCGTGCGAGATGGCGGGAGCGGATGGGGTCAATTGAAACGCTTCTCTGAGGGTCAGTTGAAATAGGGCCACAGGCCGTTTCAATGGACCCCGGTGACCTTTGCAATGATTATTGTTCAGGGGCTGTAAACATTAAAGGAAATAGTCCACCTTTGAAATGAGCTTTTAAACTGAAATAGTAGTTTAATAGAGCTCAATTTTTGACCCATTTTTCTCCAGCCTTTTGTTTGAAAGCACACTATAGACTGAGATATTTCTCATTTTTCTCATCCGCCCATTTTACCATAGTCTATGTACTTTATGTCACCTATTATGAGGAACTTTGCACTTTTAGCTTTCCAACGACCTATTGAATGTAGCATTTGGAAAAGTAAACCGGACAAAATATCTCCTTTAGAAAGTGGCCTTAAAGAGGAAAACATCCCATTGTTAAGGATAGGTGCAATTGACCCCATGGGCTGGTTCAATTGACCCTCGCATCGGGGTCATTTGAAACGGGCGTAGAGCTGTTTTATAAGCATGCGTTTGGCAGCAAAATATGTTTGAAACATAATTTTACATATCTTAAAATAAAGCCAAAAGAGCATGTGAGGATCGCCCATGATCGTAAATACAATACAATACAATACCTACAGCATATTTTTTCATGGCATTGTGCATTTTTCGATATGACAACTAGATCTCGCTGTGCATGTCAATATATAAAAAGTGGTTCAACTGGCCCCGCTCTCCCCTAGAGGTCATTACGTCGTAATGTTAAGCCTAAGGGAAAATACTAAATTCGGAAAATACTGGAGATATCCGCTTCGTTCTATCACTTTTGTGCTTTGAAACCACAGTACTTAACAGCAGGTCACTTGGTGCTTCTTTGTTTGGTGTACTTATCCATGGGTCAGGTCAAATGAGGTCAACTGAGGTCAAATGACGTTTTTGCCAATAACTTGGCACATAATGACGCTAGAGCTTAAAAAATGGTATCATTGTGTTCCTGGTGATCAGCCGAATCGAATGATATGCGATATGATGCAATTTGGTTAACTTGAACTTAATTTATTAATTTAAGTTTACTTAAAATTCAAGAAAAACTTTAAGTACACTTAAGCAAGCTAAAAAGTATATCATTCGACGCGCCTTGACGTGCTAAGTTCACTGTTGCTTTTCCTTTTGCTCTATCTTAATTAGATCAAAAGTTATAAGCGAAAAACTTTTGACCTGTTTTTAGCGAAATTTTTACATTTATACCCCCAAAACCCCCTAAATATTGACCTAAAGCAACCAAATTTGCACAGGGGCGAGAACTCCAGGGGGCCCACCTACCTACCAAATTTGGTGTTTCTAGGTGCCATAGGAGCCTAGAAATAGAAAGAGGGGTCGCATCGACCCCCCCTGCCAGGCCGTGTTATGAAAAATGCCCTGCCAGGGCCAGGGTTAACAGTTTTTTCGCTATAACTTGGCCAAAAAAAGAGGTATTGATCTAAAATTTGGTATGTATATCGAAAAGCGCAGGGACTATCACATATATTCCGGTTTTTTTCGAAATTCAAAAACAATTTTGATTTTTTTGAGTTTTTCTACAAAAAATAATTTTTTTGAGTTTTAGGGGTTAAAATCCCAAAATTTCGAATATCCGAGATCGCAGTTGTGTTGCGCCGTCTTTTCTCTACACAGCCATAGAGATCTTATATACATACAATTTTTCATACAATTTTAGCACAATTGGTTCAGCCGTTCTCGAGATCTGGAATCGACCCCTGCACGTGCGCACGTGCAGCAGCACCCCAACTGTGGCACATGGATATGCATTGCCTAGTGGGTGCCTACCTACATACCAACTTTCAGCGCAATGGGCCAAGTAGTTACCAAGATATTGCAACAATTGCAAAACTGACACCACTTCGTTTTGCACGTGGCACGTGCATAAGCGGTCACCCACATGCATCGAGAATAGTCCAATACTTGGTAGAAGGAATGAAGCTACCCTAGAAAAATCATCGAATGTAAATCGGTCAAGTGGTTGCTGAGATATAAGCCTCGCAAAAGCGTAACCACGGCCGGCCGGCCGCTCATACTCAGAAATTTCCGTTAATCTACGAAAGACTACGCTTGCTTCGCTCGCTACGTAATAATTTCTTCAGACTAACAATGCCTCAGCCATATTGGCACGCTACTGGCTGAAAATAAGTTGCTTAAAAAGACCCACTGAATCGCCACGATTTTAAGTGCATGTCATCTCTATGTATATAAGATCTCTATGTACACAGCCACCTAAAGAACTTTAAAATTGCTTGTTAACTGTAGAATTGGTGAGCGTTTCAAGATGTCATGTTTTTTGCTCATTTTTACTCGAACATGACCTCAGTTTGACCTCAATAACTCCTGACCCGAGGTGACCTGTGGCTTGAAATTTTGTGTGAAAGTGTCAAATTGATGCCCAGTAAGGTACCAAAATTTGGCGGCGCTGCGCGCCGCCGTTTTCTCGCTATTTAAGAAAAACCACAGGGGGGCCAAAATGGCCCCCCATCAGGGCGCGGGTTAAAAACGGCAGCGCTCCGCGTTGGTGTTTTTTTTTTAACCCTCGCCCGCACATGCAATTTTCCCATCCTAGAGCGCACATGGGGGGGGGGGGAGGGGTTGCCACCGCCCGCTAAGATAGAGCTTAGCGGTGAAGACCAAAAAGATTCTTTGGGAAGAGACGAATCCAATGATACTCAGTTTTACCATCTCAGGTCAGTCATTGACCTTCCAGGTCAGGTCAAGCTAAAAAATGTTGCTGTTTTGGGTCACCGTTGGATATCAAGTGCGCTGTTTATCATATACCGATGACGATGCTGTTTTCTGGTGCCAAGCCAGCTAAAACCTCTTTGTCACACTACCCGACCAGATTTTTGCTGCTGAGGTCATTTCAGGTCAAGTTAGGTCAAGGTCAATTATTTGTGTTTGTATGTCTGTGTGTGTCTGTGTGTATACTGATGTGTGCACCGATTGTTTTTGTGTCCATATTACATGAAATCATGATCTGAGAAGCTTTTACCAAAAATGCAGTAAAAAAACTTCACAAAAAGTAAATTCAGCTTGCTTAAAACGCAATCATCTTAGATGACCTAGGTTGACCTTGACCCTGACCTTGACACCTGTACATCGTCGAACAACATGTTCCATGATAGGTGGGAGGTAAGACTGGCAAAAAAGGCCGAAATCAAGGTGTCAAAAGCTCACAAGGCCCATGGCAAACGCAAGATGTTGAGAATTGGCCATATGGGTCATGACATGACCTGAAAAACAAGGTCATATCTCCGAAACCAAAAAACACAGAAACTTGAAATTTTCAGTGGACATAACAAAAGGATAGAGGAGCAGCTATACGAAAAATCAGCCTTCTAGCTCTAAAAATGTTGAGTGCAGAGCAGAAAGACTACCGGGTGGGGGGTGGCAACCCCCCCCCCATGTGCGGGGGAGGGTTAACTTACTTAAAAGCTTTTAGCTTTAACTTTACCAATGTCCAATAGGTACCAATGCGTTTGCGTACCAATACATACGTATTACGTATATATACCTATAGGCAATAGGCGTGGCATCATATTGGACCTTTCTCCCACCCCCCCCCCCCCCCGCTCAGCAACCGGACTGCAGGGGATCGGGCTGGCCATGAGTTCCCCCACCAGGGATGCGGAGCCGTGGAAATTTCAGACGGCTCCGACTCCGGCTCCGGCTCCGGGTGAAATGCCATGGCGGCTCCGGCTCCGGCTCCGGCTCCGAGTAAAATGGTCCGGCTCCGGCGGCTCCGGCTCCAATACTCAGTACCTACATATTAAATACGGGTGGCAGAAAAAAGAAGATGAGATTGGTACACGTTGCTTTTGCATTTGCATAACAAGGCTATTTTCATATTTTGAAAACCGCATGTTTTACTGCCTGGAACTGCAAGTCCAAGGCAGTTCGGTTTGGCGAGGCCTCAATAATTTTTTCCTCTTCAAAAAAAAAGGAGCCGGAGTCGTCCCCTTTTTGACAGCTCCGGCTCCGGCTCCGGCTCCGGGCTATATTGTTTCACGGCTTCGGGTCCGGCTCCGGGAAAAATATGCCGGCTCCGCCTCCGGCTCCAGCTCCGACTCCGGCTCCGCACCCCGGCCCTGCCTCAAACTGTAAGTCTGGATCCACATGGGATCCACCCTGGTGCCCTAGCTAATCGCTAACTAGAATCGGCGCACACAGATGTCGCGGTTTATATGTATATGCATAGATGTCGCAGCGGTCGCAGCTATAGCGACACACGCAGTGCAAATGGTAGCAGACAGCAGTAGTTACCCCTACCAAAGTAGTGGTTTTCTACCACAGATGCTCGTCGAGGTCGGAATTTCCAAATACGCGTTAAACCCAGGGTATAGCACACCAACGACGCGGAAAGTGCCCGTTTTACCTGGATGGGTTACATGGAAGGTGATATATTTTTTGAATATGGAATAAATAGATTATTCCATTCTGACTAGTAAAACCAAATTCATAAAGCAGTTATTTTTAAATTATATGAACCAGAAATAACATACTAACCATAGTTTAAAACCGTTTAAAACTTAGAATAAAGTTAGTTGAAAAGCCTATAGTTGATAATAAGATGGAAGGAATCTATGGAAGGCGGAAATGGCGCAGCTGTTTCATTCTTAAAATGTGTTCGCAAGCAGGATTTACGTGATGCTAGCGACATCTATTAATGTAATTGAAGACGCTCATTGGCTGATCGAGTCCGTGAGCAGTATCGCTAACTTACGCTAGTACAGGGTTTAGGCAATGTGCGCATGCGCAGGAACTAGTGCCCTCATGGAGGGGCTTTTGGTACCTCGGGCAGCGCCCAATGCTTTTTGGACCTGTTATGGCCTCCGCATCGAAAAACGCTAGATAAAAAGGTTGTAGAGGAAGCTTTAGGCTACCTTTCACTACAATAATATTGGCAATTTATCTTTTAGCTTACGTGTGGGGCTCACTTGAAAAAGGTCGATTTAACATGCAAACCCTATGGGGTAGTAGTTTTTGAGCGCCCATTTGGCCTAATGCTACCAACTGTTACTGGCTACCCCTGAACTCTGAAGTTAAACCGGAGTGCTGTTCACGGACACCTGCGGTAACTGCGGTAGCTGCGGTGCGTATTTACAAATTGCAACCGAGCTCCGCCGTGGGGTAAGGTGGGCAGGGGTTTTCGCACTACGGCTGCGGTTGAACTACCGTCTGTGGTAGAAACTTCAGGATGATGGCGCGTTTCATACGAAATCTGGCGCAATGTTTATTTGCTTCTGAACTTGAATTGTTATTGCTGTGAACTCTTGAAGTGGGAGTGTTTCAATAGCAATTTGTGGATTATTTGGGTTTCTTGATATAAAAATCGAATAATATTATGAAACATTGTGTGGAAACTGCAAATACTGATATAATCAATTGCTTGGTTTGGGAATTGATACACATTTTGTAGAGCTTTGTCTGGCAAATGGTGTAACAAACTTCAAGCCTATCATGATCTGAAGCTGTTGTAACAAATCAAAATTGCTTTGATGTTCCATAGTACCTTGTTGGAAAGACTGGAGCATGGTTCAAGATGATGTGTAAAAATTCAAGATTTGTGCAAAAGCTTATGACTGAAGAGCGAAAACAGTTCTATATGATGGCTCAATCAAACGTGGAAATGGACGATAAAAGTAGAGTTTCAACATTCCAGCATGTGAGAATAACTTCAGAACTTCATAGTTCTTGTAGCATTGCATTCTTCTTTTGTACAGTTCCAGGTTTTGTTAGGGTATTTCAATTTCAATGTGTCAGTTACTCGGTTGAGATATAGGTGGATTGCGGACAAAATTTAGAATCATTGCATGGTAGATAGGTACTTGTTCGGTAAAAAGGTATGTGATGAATGCCACGAGAAAGTTTTTTATGATTAAATATATGTTCATTGTTGTACCTACAAAAATGCAAGCTTACCTAGCACCTAGTTATTGAATCAAATCAAAAGTATTTGCTATGAATGTAAAAATGTACCTGCAAAGTATGTCAATAAATTTCTGTGATGTTGACCAGAGAGCTGTATCATCTGGGCATTTATGTTGCTTCTTACATTAGGTGTTAAGCATAGTAATTATGGATGAACTTTGTGCCAATATCTTCAATTCACAGTGCATGTAGCATGTCTACAACCCTCACTGATCCTGCTATAGCTATAGCCATTTGACTCCAGCAAGACCAAGGGCATGAACTTCACAGTTGCACAACCCTTTTCATGTACCGCCAGTCACTTTTTTTCCTTAAGGTGCACATGGCAGTGTACACAATAATGCGCAGAGGGCCTACACAAAAACAACATGATTAGTGTGCACTATGATGCACAGCATTGTACCCTGATTATTTGAATATTCTGATCACTCAACAGTCAGGAGACCATTTTTGAATGTCACATTTATTATACATCACTTGTCAAACAAGAGCATGATGACACACATTTTGACAAGCAATCATGGTAATATTCCAATAAGTTTGACACCTCCCTGGGCGTCATTTTCCAGGAAGGTACCTCTGCAGGTGTTGTGGTAGGTTAGGTTGAATTGGGTTAAGTTAGGTGAAGTAAGGCGGTTAGGATCAGGTCAGACCGTAAGACCTGGTCAGGTTGATTTTAATCTTTCATTCTAATTTGACATAGATGCCTATTACCTATGTTTTTGCTCCAGACTGAACTTCATTAGGTAATGAGTTCATTTTGTTTTGTTTTTTATCTGTCTTGTTTTGTGTTTTTGTCCCTTATGTTTTGCCCCATAGGCAAGGGTGGAGCTTTTCCAGGGAAGGTGGTGCTGGTGGGGCAAAAAGCTGTCAAACCTGCAATGTTCGGTTGTTAAGTTAGATTATGGGCAACACTGAATCAATTCTTTTAATTACAGAATTAACATTTTGAGTTACACAGACATTTCAAAGCTCCTCAATGCGAACAACATAGTGGTTTGCTAAGCAACGAAGTTCTGCAAATAAGCAAAAGTTGGAGGGGCAGAACGCTATTTTTTCTCTGACAGCTTCGTAACATGTTACGAAGGCACTAAAACTACTTCAGTACAGGGTGTAACGAAATTATCCGATTCCGGACATCTATTTTTTCGCCATATCTGTTTGCATAGTTTTCTAATCCTTTCTGATGTTAGAAGTGGGAATATTGGATGAATACGTGCCTCTGCTATCGGTTTTCAACTCAGCAGTGACCTGACCTTGTCATGTGACTGTTGCTCTGAGTAGGAGTCGATTCACAGACGGGTTCACATGGTAGTTTTCGTCCAAGGCAGTTGCGAGAAAGGGATACAATCTCTCCTTTCGTGGTAAAATTGCATGGCGGCATCCACGGCGGCATGAGCCAGAAGCTGGTCTGCCAGCAGCTGGACATCAGCAGCAGCCAATTGCACATCTGCCTGAGGTGTAATAAGCTGGGACTTCGGTGGCAGACTCAGCCCGGTCGCGACCACAAAAGCCGCCCTTTGTCAAATGGTGAGGAGAGTCATCAAGATAGCGGCAAGGAAACGGCACCAATCAATCCGCAAATTGACTCGAATTCTTACCAAGTCAGATAATGAGAGATCCCATATCATGGTTTACCGCTACCCGCCCTTTAACTTGGTTCTAGTGCCCTTCAAACTGAAAAAGACAACGAAACTGACGGGAAAACAACCAGTTCACCACCTTTCGCCTCACGCCAGATCGCGTCCACTGGTTGAAGAATGATAAGGGTGAGGTGGTCTGGTTGGATGGGTAGCCGTTCGAGCTGTATTATCCTTTGAACCGTCAAATCGGCCATGTATGGGCGGCCAGCCGCTCGAACTTGCTGGCCTTCGCCGCCGTCAAACATCCGGACAATATCCAGAACTGGAGCATGTTCAGCTGCCTAGCGATCCTCCAATAGGACATAGTGTCACATAATACCGCCATCAACGTAAGTATTACCGGAGAAACATACTGGCCAATGAATAGTGGGAGGCGCTCAACCAGACGGTATAGGAGGGCTCGGTTTCTGAACGCGCACTGATGCCTGATTCGCTGTCTTCATGCGGGGCGGCGCGCTACTTAAAAGTCCCTAAAAGAACGGGAAGTGATGCCGATAGAACCTTCAATCATTCTGGGCTAACGCTTATGACTTGGAAAAAGTCGCGATCCCAATTCAATCGAAAACCTGTGGGCTCTTGTTCAGCAGGTGACTGAAGAGACGCCCGCCACAAGCACCGCCCAACCGCAGACACAGGTTGAGACGGCGTTGGTCCGCATCAAAACCAGTGTGCTGGAGAATCCATTGGCTGAAATGCTCCAAAACATTCGCCACTGTGTTTTTATGAAAGGTGGCTACATGCTCAGTCAAAATAAAAAGTACCACAATGTTTTGCTTTTTAATTACAGCGGGAAGAAAGATGTCCGGATAATTTCGTTACACCCCCTGTAATGTTCAAATGGTTGCTAAATTCGAAATCAGCTCCAAAAACTAGCCTAGAAACATGCTAAACTCGAAAAAGTGAACCGAGGTCATCAAAGGTCATTGAGCTGACCTGACCTTCATGTGACACCCACCCTAATGCATGGGACCAGCATCATATCACATGTTTCAACGCTTGAAACCACGTAAAGACTGCAAACGCGCGGCTAATGCGAGCCGACATACGCCGAATCGCGATTCGGGCCCAACATGGTCTCGAGAAATAGGTCACAAATCAAAGGTCATTTGGGTCAGGGTCATGAAATTTTCAGGGTAGGAGTAAAATTGATAAAATCGGGGGTATTGAAAGTTTCGTCGCGATCGGACGGTTTTTACGCGAGTTACTCACGAAAAACCGATGGGGTCCGCTCAACGCCTCCCCCTATACGGGCGAGGAAAAAGCGCAACCAAAAAGGCAAAAATATGCACATGCGATAACCTATACTGCGAAAAAAGGTGCATCATTTTTTAACGTCGCCGACAAATTGTAATTACCCCAAGCTCAGGCAAATGTATGGTAGAAAATACCCCAACTGAAATATACTACGGCGGAAATAAAATACCCTACGGCGGAGCTCGGTTGCAATTTGTAAATACGCAGCTGCGGTAGATCGCAGGCTGTAAGTCCCGCCCACTTGTGCGTACGTCATCACGCGTTCGTCTGAGGCGGCCGTGTCAATTTTCCGCCCAAGTTACACGAATGCGCAACTGCCGCGCCACTTTGCATGACAAATGGTTCCTGCGGCCGCTGCGGTCGGATCGTTTCGACCGCAGGAGACGCAGGCGACCGCAGCCGGCCGCAGCCGTATGACGTCACACCACCCGCCCCATCCCCACTTTCTGTGACGTCATTACCCGGCTGACCGCCGAGCCGCAGCTACCGCAGCTACCGCAGGTGCCCGTGAACAGCACTCGGTGGTGGTCGAGGAGAGAATCTCTTATACGGCCTTGGATAAAATCACAGAATTCTAGGAGAAAAGGAGTTCTATAGCCTTGTAATATACTGCCTTGGCCTTGGATCGACAGGAGGAAATCGTTGTGAAGTTTGGCTGAATTGCTATTGGCTAAGATTCTGGCTGATTGGCTGATTTCCTCTAATGCTTGTCCAGCTGGGCCTTGAACTGGTTGGCAGACTTGCTCAATTTAAATTTTAAATACATGATGCACTCCATGTCAGAGCTTTGGTTGGCACTTTTACCTTACCGATGTTTCATGTGATATAAAACTGGGAAGATGGATGAGCAGCAGGGTTTTTTGTCTCCAATTGATTAACATTGGGTTTAATTTCAGACAACGTTGAAGATGAGTGAGCAGCAGGAGTTTTGTCTGCGCTGGAATGACTTCCACAGTAGCTTCCACCTGTCGCTGGAGGCGCTGCGCGGAGATGAGTCCTTCACCGACGTGACTTTGTCCTGCTCTGGCCGGCTGATGCGCGCGCACAGAGTCATCCTCTCAGCCTGCTCAGTTCACTTCAAGGAGATCCTTCGGGTGAGAGTTGTCCTGGCGACTCGGGTGGGCACCCTCAGATAGGACTGGTGCATGGGTGCTGTCCGCAGGGAGCAGGCCATCTTCTCCCGAGTCCATGGAGTGGAAGACGGTGTTTTTTACGGCAAACAAAAACTTGGACGGTAAATGCAATTTTTTGCCTGTTGCCGGTATAAACAGGGCGCTGTTCAGTCACAGTTTTTTATCAGCAGGCTGTGAGAATGCTGCTACTTTTTGGCTCCTCACTGGTCGAACTCAAGTCATCTATTCGTTAGACCAATGAGAGGCCAAGAAGCTCCAGCAATAACTTCCTTATATGGAGAAAACAGACAGCACACTGATATAAAAACAGCGACCAAACAGAGCTCCGGTTTTGAACTGGTATTCACTGACAATAAGTTGAGAGAAAACCAAAGACAATGACAATGATAATGCCATTTCAAGGCATGCATTTAGGCAGAAGACTTTTAAGATGATTCAGTAAAAGTTATATGGGTATTCCATGCAAAATAAACCGTAACTTCTCAATTTTTTTCTTTTTTGACAACACTGAGTCTGAATGAATTTTCTGTGAATTGCTGAGGACATGGATAAGATGCGTACAATTTATGGAAAAATAAAACGTAATACCGTAAAATCGGGTGTTAAGGGACAGCAGGGTGCTAAGGGACAGTTGCGTGCAGGGGCCCGGGAACGATTTTCAAGTTGAGGGGGCGAGCCTAAAATGCCTGACATGATACATATGAAACAGTGGCGTAGCTAGGGGCCCAAGGGGACACGTACCCCCACCCCCCACCGGCTTCCAGGGGACCATCGGGTCTGAGGGGCCCTGCGGCGCCATTTGACCGCTGAGGGTTAACGATGGCCATATTTCGACTCAGAAGGGCCCCATGGGGCTCGTTAGAACACCTCATAGGCCCCCAAATAGCCACACTAAGATCTCCATAAGGGCCTCTTGCGGCTTTTAAGGGCCTCTCGTGGTCTCCAAAGGCCCATATACTGGCCTCTGAGAGTTCTTACCGGCCTATGAGGGGCCAGTTCTAGGGGCATTTCCCGCCTGTGACGATCCTACACTTACTTTTCTAAGGGCCCCATAAGGGCAACTGTGGGGGCCCTCATCGGCACAGACGGCACCTATGAGTAGTAAAGTAATCTTGCCTATGAGGGCCCACACCAGTGTCTCTGAGGGTTTCACCCCCCCCAACTCTGAGTGCCTACACCAGTGCCTATTAAAGCCCTATATCGGCTTAGGACCCAACACCTGCGCAGCTAAAGGTCACCCAATGGTGACTTTTGAGGGCCCCACACCGGTTACTCTGAGGGCCCCACCGCCCACCGGCGTCTGACAGTACCATGCCGGTCTCTAAGGACCCCACAGGACTTCTTCTGACGGCCTGAGGGGTAAGGGCTCCTTGCCGTTCTCTGAGAACCCCCTGCCGGCTTGTAAAGGGTTTGCGTCATCAGCTCTAAAGGCCCCACACCCGTCTGTAACGGCTCCACACCAGCGTCTATGAGGGCCCACAGCAACGCCTGTAAGGGCCCTCACCGGCACCTCTGAGAGAATCACATTAGCACCTCTGAGCGCCCACGGCCACACCGGCACCTGTATGACGGCCCCACACCAGTGCCTCTAAAGGCCCCTTACTGGCGGCTCTGAGTGCCCTACGCCAGTGATTCTGAGGGTGCACGTTATGTATTTCTCCAAGTTGACTCAAAATGGTCCAATATAAAATCTGGCCTTCCAAACTTATGGCCAAGGTCAGGCCCAAACCAAAGCGGGGCTGACAATAGCAGATGTTGTCAAATCGATATTACTGTGTCAGCAGAAACCATTCAAATGGCAAGGAAAATGCCGTATGTTGATGTTTAGATGTATAAGGGAAACAAGTAGGAAAGAAGTGCGGAAAAGGGAGAAAGGATCCTTTCTCGTTGCATCAATGTTGAGGGGGCGCCGCCCCCTCGGCTCTCAAGTTGGGGGGGGCAAGCGCCCCCGCTGCCCCCCCCCCCTGTTCCCGGGTCTATGGTTGCGTGGGAAAAACTTTGAGTCATTAAGTTCCTAATTTGAGGTTAAGTTGCCGTACAACGGTAATCAGCTAGCTATCCTCAACAATGGATACACATCAGAATGGTTTGAACCCAAGCGAGGCATCATGCAGGGGTGCCCGATCTCTGGCATGCTTTTCAATTTGGCTGTAGAGCTCCTTGCCATCAAGCTCAAACAGATGGTAACTATCCGTGGGATAACTATTAAAGGGACCCTCCCACCTTCAAAAAAGTTAATGAATTGGCACGAAAGTGATGTCGCTCGGTTCAGAAAGAGCGAAAACGAATATCTACCAAATTTCATCGAAAAATATTCACCGGTTTTCAAGATATTAGACTTTTACTTTTGTTTACTTTTTGGGATCTCCGCTGTTCCTAGCGACTTTATTTGAAAGTGCGGCATTTGTTGCGCGCAAAGCAGCATATACCACCGCGTGCTACCAAACGTTTTAGTAAAAGATTTAAAAATCGTTAGATCTCCGCTGACGTCACAAATTCTAAGGGGGCATACCAATGCACTAGCCCCTTAGAATCCGAAAACTGCAAGTTTGAAATTCCATATCTCCTAATTAAAGCATTTGTCGATGTTGTGAGTGCCCAAACCGGTATTTGCAGGCCATGGCCACCAATTTGGCTATCTCAGCTCAAAACTAATGTTAAGGTGGGAGTGTCCCTTTAACAACCTTGAGATTTAACCCTCGCCCGTAAACGGCGATCTGCCACCTTCGCCCATGCAGGGGGGGGGTTGGTGCGACCCCCCCCCCCTTGGCGTTTGAAAACGGAGCGTCGTAGAGCTTAGCGGAAAAGACCAACGGATTGCTCTCGCCGAGATCTCGCGATTGGTGGTATATTTGTTGGTCCTAGGTCAACATTTGACCTACTTTTGACCGGTCAAAGGTCAAATTTTCGGAAAAATAGACTTTTTTCAACTTTCGGCGGCGATTGCGGCAAAACGGTGGGAGATATCGACTTGAAACCTTCACTATCGTGTTCCTGGATCAATTCTCTATCGTTTGGTATGTATTTCGTTTCCCTAGCTCTAAAAATGGCGCGTTGGGAGCGCCGGAAGTCGGCAAGGTCACAGTCGGCGGCAGAAATTCGAAAAACCAAAATTTAAATTTTTGAAATCTGATTGTATTTTTGGATTTGGGAGGTCCATTTGCTCCCTATATAAGCTAATATTGCTGCATATTCCCATTGAGGTGACAAGAATTAGCAAAATAGTGGTTCGGGCGCTTTTCAAAAATAGTACCGGACGCTGTTCCTCTTGTGACGTCATAGCTCCGTGACCTGACCTGACCCGGTCAAGTTTCTTATACCATATGATAGCCAATACTTGCCCCAACATGCATGGGAAGTTTCATCACGATCCATCAACCGATGTCCGTACCATCGGCAGGAAACCTCGGGCGTTGGCACTCAGTTTGTGAAAATCCGGCCGGAGGCTGTTCCCTTTGTGACGTCATAACTCCGTGACCTGACATGACCCGGTCAAATTTTTTTTTATCAAAAGATGCGCAAGGTTTGCCCCATAAGGTACCCAAAATTTGGCGGCGCTGCGCGCCGCCGTTTTTGCACTATTTCCGAAAAGCCTCAGGGGGGGGGGGTTGCACCAACCCCCCCCCCTACATGGGCGAGGGTTAAATATCGCAATACGCAGACGATGCTACGGTCTTCATCGAGGATAAAAATTCTGTAGAAGTGTTAGTTGAGCAACTAAAAGAATTCGGGGATGTGTCTGGACTCGAACTAAATGTTAGTACCTAAGTCTAAATTGATGTGGCTACGAAAGGAACGTCATAAAAGGGAAAGCATTTGTGGTATGCCGTCGACAGACAAAGTAAAATTTTTAGGAATATGGTTTAGCAGTTCTGAATGCTGTGTCAGACAGAATCTTGATCCCATATTCAACCGAATCCAAAGCACAATGAATAGATGGTCTCAAAGGGATCTAAGCTTGAAACAAAAAATTACAGTGTGCAAAACCTTGTTGATTTCTAAATTGATATATATATATATATATATATATATATATATATATATATATATATATATATATATATATATATATATATTATCTTCTGTTTGAGTATTCCTGAAACGGACCTCAAGTCTATTCAACCATTAATCATGAAGTTCGTGTGGCGTGGTCGCCCACCAAAAGTTAAAATGAAAGTTTTGTGTCAAGGTGTTGCCGAAGGTGGACTAGGCGCACCTAACGTTCAGGCTTTGTGTGCAAGCTTGCAGATTAGCTGGATTAGACGCTTGATAAAAGGCAATGCAAGGTGGGCACATCTGCTTAAGGCGAGGTGCCACCCATATCGACACCTTTTTTTTAAACCCCACATTTGTTCTCCCGTGAAGTTCAGACAAGTTGTTTAGAAACCTTCAAAAAAGGTACAGTCACTCGATTTTTTTTCAAGTTTGTCTGTCTTGGCAGATCAAGCAATGCCAGAGCAAGCTTACGAACACACAAATTTGATCAGGATCGGACGATTGGACACTTCTAAAAAGAGATCTTTCGTGCTTCCCGGAAATTCACCGGAGAACAGATGTGGGGTTTAAAAAAAGGTGTCGATATAATGTTGAAGATCTTTTGAGGAGTAGATATGCTAAAGAGGATCTTCTGAAATTTGGAATGAATGAATATTATGTTGGCATGCTGCTTGAATACCGTAAGCTGTACGAATCTGCCCCTTCTACGTCAATACGAATGTTGGAAGAAGCAGTATGGTTTAACTGTTCCATTAAAGTAAATAAGAGGTCCATTTTTGACAGGACAATGTACTCGAAATACAAAACACCACATAAACTAGTAGGTGTACAGGGAAAATGAATGCATAGGTGTATTGACACATGTATTGCACATGTTTCCTGAAAAACCTATACAAATCCACCCATTCATTCACCATCCTCTTCCTCTTTTCGGGACACATGCTTATTTTGAGGTGGATGTGGGGTGCTAAGGGACAGGGAAGAAAAAATATCTAAATATAATTTCATAAAGTTTTTTTTCAGTGGGCATGGAAAAAAACAAATTCCACCTAAAATGCTGGCAAGTTCATGCTTTTATCTCTAACACCTCTTAACCCTATTCCTGGCGGGCTCCGCCGGGACAAGAAACTGGCGGGGGGGGGGGGCGATTCGGCCCCCCCTTCAGATCTCAAAAACTACACATCGCAGCGACAAACGGCGAACGGCGTTTGATAGGTCGTTTAAAGATCTACAACTTTTACATATAACATTTTCAGGTCAGGTCAATATTGAGGTCACCAGAGGTCATCAACGATAAAATGTTTTGGAATTAGTTACCTATATAACTTTTAAACTAAGAAACATAGAGACATGAAACCAATACATTTTTTGTTGCTCTCGCCGAGGCGATGCGAAATAAGTATGTGATGACCTTCACAGGTCAAATTGAAATTTGACCTGAGGTCAAGGTCAGGTCATTCATCAATGAGGTTGTGGGGTATGGTCATGCTGCATACCAAACGACGCGCCTTGACCAGACGAGCAGTTTGGTACCACTTACAAGTCTTTAGCACCATCATGTCGTGATTTATTGACAGAAAAACGATTTATGACGTCACATGACCTCAGATGACCTTTGCCGGTGCCCCTGTCAATTAGCGGCACCAGGATCATCACTGATGAGATAATCTTCCATAATACTGAAAGAATTGGGTGGTTTTGACTCGTTTACACGAAGCAGGAGGCGTTTCAATATTTTCCCATAGGCTTGCAATGTAAAGGTCACGAGTCTGGCCTGACCTCAGGTCACAGATATGAAAATTCTGAGATATACAAATTGCACATACTGGTACCCTAACTAAAGCCTGAAGAGAAGAAATTGATCGGTCAAAAACTCTAGCTCTTGCGTGATTGCAAACTTTTCTGAGGTAGGGTCACCAAACCACCTCTGGTGACCTGACCTGAGGTCAGATCAACTCAAAATTTTCAGAAATGTTGCGTAAAAGCCTTTTAGGAAAAGTCAGAAAATTTGAGCTTCCTAGCTCAAAGCGTTTGGGAGAAATAACCAAAAAACCTCAGGGGGGGGGGGCTCCTGAGGCCCCCCCGCCAGGAATAGGGCTAAGTTATATTACAAAACACCTCAAAACTCACTTAACTCGCTTTTACAATGATGGGTCAAACTGATGTAGTTAAATGTAGACCTTATCCACCAGGTCCTTCCCGTGACCTAGTGGATAAGGCGTCCGTCTCCTAACTCGGTGGCAGCGAGTTCGCGGCCGGGAAGCTCCACGTCGTTTGACCCGTGTTCCTATATTAAGCCAGCTGGCAACTGGCGAGAGAGGGCCACGCTAGACCCGGGAGGACCGTGCCGCCATCTAACTGCGGCACGTTAAACTTTCGATCCAAATTATCACCGGTGAACCGGGCGCGGTCAAGGTGGGGTGGTGGGTCCGTGGTGTCATTCGCAACAAGCACTGCTTAGTGGGGCACCCGGGCCCATAGCCACCCATTCATCCATTCGAACAAAATTTCTATAAAAAAATGCGATGTCATCATAAAAGGCCAAAACAAAGAGGGCAACATAATGACAAGTGACTAGCTTCAAAATGGGTTTTTGTTGATGACAGAATGGTACTTTTTGGTTCTGCTTACCTTATAATTAGCACATTTTCCAGAAGCATGAACTGCATTACATGTTAGGGTAGCCTGGGGCAAGACGCCCCAGATAATTTATTTTGCTACATAACTTTTGTCCCACATCACCTGGAAGGCCAAATTTGTGCTCAGTGCGTGCTTTGGACATTTTGCTTTAATTTCCACTCCTCAAATTCATTCACTTATGATCGGACTCCTAGCTAGGAAGTGATTTGTGAAGCAACTGCAAATGGGGCATTTTGCCCCAACCCCAGGGCAAAACGCCCCACGGCCTGGGGCAAGAAGCCCCATACTCTAGATTAAAGATTAAACATGCTAGTTGACTTAAATCTTATATGAGAGGTCTGTTAGACCTTGGGAAGCACGGCACTGAAGTTAGCTCCTTCCATCCTATCAGTTGTTCAGCTATGACACTTTTGTATGAGCAGGTTTTTCACCCGCCTCATAAGGCCAAATAATAAATTATTGCAATGGAAATGTTAACAAAATACCTCCTTTGCCATCCAGTTGCTGAGAAAAGTACATATAAATGCATAGAAACTTACTGTTAGCCAGCTACCGAACATTAGGAAGTGGGTAGTTCGAACAACACATGAGGTAAAACGCCCCATGGGGCGTTTTGCCCCGCGACCTACTGGGGCGTTTTACCCCATCACATATTTCGGTCAGAGAACAACGCCTTGCACTCCAGCAAGGCATAATTTAACACGAACCAACCCGGCATTATAAGTGTTAGATAAAGTTGTTCAAAATACATAAAAGTCGTTAACCTGATGTGGACCATAAAAGAACGCCATGATGCATAAGCTGACAACAAAACATAAAAATCACTCCAAAAACACATTTTTGGCTATATCTCCCTAAAGAGTCATCACAATTTCTTTCCAGTCTGCTCATATAATGATCATATAGTGCACGTTTTATAGAAGAGATGATGTTTCTCCAGAACCTTGCCAGTTCCGAGAAACATCGGTGAGGCGTTTTACCTCGGCGGGGCGACTTGCCCCGGTCTACCCTATTGGCTAAAAAGGCCATTAGTGGTGAATGAACCTGACTTGTTTTGTGACAGAATATGCAAAACATTTCAATAGATAAATTGAATGGCCTTTCACACCCCAATTGTGGGCATTTAATGACCATTTCTTCGAATAATATAGGTGTCCCTTAACCCGCGCCGGGCCGGGGGGTGTTTGAACCCCCCCTTGTGGTTTTTCGCAGATAGCTCAAAAACGGCGGCGCGGAGCGCCGCCGTTTTTGGCACACCTGTTCGTGCATCTATTCCGCACATGTTGTGAAAATTTCAGACCCAGGTCGCCTTAGGTCAGGTCACCAGGTCACGCCAAGTGACCTCACCTCAGAAAAAATAAGAATACTCGTCATAGCTACACCGACTGAACGATTGCCTTGACACTTTCAGCGATTGATAAGAGCAACATCATCTATAAAATGTATATCTCGGAATTTCGATGTCGGTGACCTAAGGTCAGGTCAATTTTGCGGCCTCACCATTATAAGTCAATGGGAGGAAATTGAAAAGCGTCTGTTTTGCACGAACGCTATTCTAGACACTCTCAAACATCGAGATGTAGGTAAAATTGACACACTGAACAGGAAAATGGCAACTGTGACCCCTTGTAATGTCCCCGTGGTCATCTCAGGTCACGAACAGAATCTAGCAGTTTTTCGCTAATAACTTCTGATAGAGGCGTGCTAGAGCGCTGAAAATGCCTTAGGTGTGTTCGGCTCGACGTTGCGGATCGACTGATATGCAACATGACCTTTTCCGGTCAGGTCATGACCTTGACCTGAGGTCAAATTTTCTAGTTGACCTTTTAAGGTCAAATTATAGTTCATTCGACGCGTCTCGGCGAGAGAAACACGATGCTGGCAAAAGTAATGTCATGGCTCTTTTGAGTCAAAAGTTATTGCCGAAAAAACACTTTTCGTAAAAACGGCTATTTTTGGAGTTTTTGACCTCTGGAGGCTAAACCGTTGACCTGAGGTCAAATCTGAGACCATTACTCAGAAAGGTCTGTAAAAGGGCTATCGAATGCGCTTTTTCGCGGCGCTGCAGCTCTATCGGTTCCCGAGATAGCCGTTGGCAGTTTCCAAAATGTTGAAATAGTCAACCTTTTACCTTTGGTGACCTCTGGTGACCTGACCTTTGACCTGACCCAAAAAATGACTGAGTGTTTTCTTCCTTATTTTGGACGTTCTTTCGATTGCCGCTTACCGCGTGTCGCTACGTGGCCCAGGAGCCGAGTTAGAAGGGGGGGGGGGGGGGGGTTCAGACACCCCCCCGGCCCGGCGCGGAATCTCAGAGCACCGGCCCGGCGCGGGACTTACACCCTACTTTGGGGTGCTAAGGGACAGTGATGAAAAATAAAAAAAAAATAATGTGCAGGTATATATTTTTAAAACTTAAATGTAGCATGCATGTAAAGCATCAAATTCCACATAAAATGTATTGGTCCGATCGCAAGAAACGGGCCACCGCACACCCCCAGTCACACCGCGCGAGAGCCCACTCGCTCCTTCGGTCCCCTCCCTGTCGTCCCGCCTCTGCCAGTGAGGCCCGGTACAGCCCGGACCAGGTACAGTCTCTGACATAGGCGCCGGGGACGGGATACCACGACCCCGGTATCACACCACATACAATGCTTACAATTTGATGCTACTATCTCCAACCACCCTTCTTGAGTTACCGTAAACGGGGGTGACTTTGCCTCGCCGGGTGACTTTGCCATGCTTCTCGAAAAATGTTTTAGGGAGATCTCCCATGATACTTTACGAGGAATGTAGTAATGTTTTATGCACAAATGAAAGGTAGTTGATGGGCCTCCCAATATAACTAGCACTGATAGGTAAGTTACCACTAAATACCTAACTGGGCTCCATTTTATTGGAGTCATTGAAATGGTCAAATTTGAAGAGTTCCAAACTTTTTATTATCTAACCATGTCTTAGACCACCTGCGATGCTGAAGCTTGGTATGGTTGATCATGACAAGGCTTTTAAGTTAGTATATCCAACAAAACTGACATTTGTCACTTCATTTAGCTTAAATTTTTGGTGGCGATTTTTCCAAGTGAATAGCAGGCCACATGGGGTGACTTTGCCACCATGTTATTTATGCAAAAGTTGAATACTTTCCGATGCAATTCAAAATAATTTTTTAATGTAGCATCATTTTGACCTCCAAACTGGTTTTTAAAAAAGTGAGAGTTTATACGTTTAAAATTAACACCGGAATGCACAGTGGGAGTATAGAAAGGCAAAAATTACCAAACTCAAAAAATGGACGAAGCTGGGCCCAACTTTTCAGCACAGTCATGATCATCTACAACTCCTGAGTTTGCCAATAAGACTAGCTGAAGAAATCGGTATCATTTTATAGATCAAAACGCTGATAATAAGGGTGCCGGTAAGTTGCCGCAAGAACGTCTTCTTTCTGTTCCTCTCAATGCCGCTGGAGGCATGTGGCACGGTCCTAGAGTACCGATACAATCATATTTTTGCTTATTTATCTATTCTGAACCATTTTTCAGTTTCTATTTACTATCAATGTCAATAATTTTCAACAAATATAATGTATTATAAAAGTAATGTATCTCTCCTTTTTTTGTACATCATTTAAGAGCAAAAAACTTTGAATTGCTGCATTTTTTCCCTATTAAACAATTAAAGATGGTTGCCCTCCCCCATACAATGGAACAAAAATGCTTAAAAATTATTTGCAAGCGTTAAAAAACATTTTTTTGACATAGTGGCAAAGTCACCCCTTTTTCAGTTTAACTTTGCCACGACTCATTTTCTTACAAAATTTATATTTTTAGGCAAGATATAAATACGATAATAGCAAAACCAAAAGAGCTAATCTTCATCCGTGTTTTGAACATAGAGTCATCCCAACAAGTTAAGAAGTGTAAAGAATACAAGCGTCTAAAGTTGAAAACATGGCAAAGTCACCCCCGTTTACGGTATATAACAAAACACCTGAAACCTGTCCCTTAACACCCCGTTTTTACGGTAGTGTAAATTCGCCATTCGTTGCATATTTTAGGTTCCAAAGGATGTCTGGACCAGCTATTTTTCATGCTTTTTCCCATTTGAAGCTTAGATCACCATTATTCCACCACCGCGTTTGCCGCTCTAACCCGCTCTAACCCTCGCCGTGAGGGCCTTTTCCATAACACGGACGGCGAGGGGGGGGGGGGTTGGTGGTGGTACGACCCCCCTGGCGATTGGCTCCTATGGCACTTAGAAACACCAAATTTGCAGGGTATGTGGGCCCATAGGAGATCGCGCCCCCGTGAAAATTTGATGACTCTAAGCCATTATTTGGGGGGGGGGGGCATAAGTGCAAAAATTTTGCTTAATAATACATGTTTATTTCATACCATAAGTGGTACATATAGTCCATACACTAAAACAAACACACACAGACACACCACCAAACAACCAATGCACAAACCAGGTGCTCTTTCCTCAGAGAGATGCACCATGGTCATAAGACACGGTTGCGTCGTTCCATAACGAATCTTTCTATGTGTGCAACAAAAACATTGAATAGATCTGGCGACGAAGTGGCATATACGTTGAGATTCAGCAAGTCGTACTTATGGCGATGTTTTGTATGCATACGGGCAGACAAGCCGTTGCTCCCGATGGAACTGGCTAGCAAGGCCACAATCAGTGTGTTGGAGGTCTGTGAGAGTCGAAGCCAAAAGACTAACTGGCGATAGGTGATTTGCATTGGGCAGGTCAGCATGTGAAGATCGTGACACAGATCATGATTCTTACTCCACCGAGGGACTTTGACAAGCTTCTTGAGACAACTGTGGTATGCTATACACAACTCTCGAAACGTTCGCTGGTCACGATACACATTCCAGAGCTCACATCCATACAGGTTGGTGCAACTGCAGTACGATTTGAAGAGCTTCGTCAGTACACTTTTGTCGGCAAAGCCAATAGCTGCTGATAGCATGTTTACATTGGTATAAAGCGCTCTCTTAACACGGCGCATGTCATCGATGTCGCGCAGATCATCACGAATTACATGACCCAGGTACTTAAAAGACGTCACCCATCTTAACTGCTGGCCAGAAAGTAGCAACGAAGGAGGTCTGGAATTAACCAGATGAGTGGCCGAGTACGGTTTTCGAGGGAGAAATTGCATACACACAGATTTAAGGGGGTTAAATTCAACGTCGAGAAGATGAGCTTGCCTATTGCACTCATTTACAATTGTCTGCAACGCTTCCCTCGTGGGGGCCAGAAGCACAATGTCATCAGCGTATGCCAAAATGTTCGTTGCACATGCACCTACGCGACAACCAACACTCATTTCTCGCACTTTACACAGAATGGCGTCAACGTACACACTAAATAACAACGGAGAGAGGATGCCCCCCTGCCTAACGCCATTGCCAGCATGAAATTTTTCGGAGATAAGACCGTCCCATTTAACACCCAATGTCTGCATCCTGTACCAGTCAGTACAGCAACAGTTTGAGGTATTGTGAAGGCACGCCACGGTCGGTCAAAATACCAAACAGCTTTGAGTACGAAACACGGTCAAAAGCTTTTCTCGCATCCAGGAAACATGCATACACTCATGCATCAACATGCATCATGTCAAAGTTTTTTTTTCACGTATAACTTTTTACCCGGTAAAGATAGAGCGAAAATAAAAGCACCAGTGAACTCAGCACGTGCGTGCGCTTCAAATGGTGTACTTTGTTACCAATTTAAGTAAACTTAAAATTTTCTTAAAAATTAACCTGCGAGTTGCTGGGGGGGGGGGGGGCGTTAAACGCCCCACTTTTTTTCGCCGCGCTATAGTATAAAAACGGCGCGCCGCAGAAAATTTGGCTACCTGTAGGCAATTCATTGAAGTATATTGTGACAAAGTTTCCAAAAAATCGGTCGGAATTTTTTTTAGATATCGAGGTTTTAGTGACGTCATGATTTCTGAGTTGACGACCAAAAACAGCATATGTTAAAAAAATCATATAAAATCACAGAATAGACATACAGACATGCCGTAAACGCCATTAGACTTTCAATACCATGAACAATCAAATGGCCATCTTCAATTTTTGATGATCGTTCCACATTGTCCAAAATCTTGAACTCAATCTTGGCAATTTCTCGTGACTACTTCACGACCATGATACATGCATTTCTTAAGTTGAACTTTTTGAACCAAACACGTACACACATGATAAAATGAATGTGACCAGCGTGTTCTACACCCAAAATTACCCATAAAACATGTGTCACAGGCTGCTGCCAATATCAGTTTTGATTTTCGGGGATATGTGCCTACCCGGTTGACCTGACCTTGACCCTGACCTATGCTTGACTGACCCCTACATGGATCTGACACTCTTGTAGGCCTTATATGAAGGATTGTGCACCGTTTTGACAGAGTTTATGACGACGGGCGCCCATTGCGAAGTCCCGAAGTCCGGAAGTTCATGCTACTGAAAGCCCGATTTCAGGTGTTTGACCTGACCTTGACCCGACCTGTGACCTCAAAATTCAACTTTAAAGTACTCATCTGAAGCGTCTCGTCGCGTTCTTTCGTTTGCCGCCTCGTGCGCTTCGCTGCGCCTATTGGTTCTCGAGTTATCGGCTGGGGGCGTTTAACGCCCCCCCCCCCCCAGCAAACGGCGGGTGGCGAAATACCTCAGCAACTGCCGGGTTAAGTGAATGTCAAGTAACTAATTAAGTTTAAGTTAATCAAAATGCATCATATCGCATATCATTCGAATCGCCTGATCACAAGGAAGACAATGACGCCATTTGTGAAGCTGTAGCTTCATTGTGTGCCAAGTTATTAGCAAAAGCGTAGTTTGACCTTTGTTGATCTAAGTTGATCCGACCTTAGCGTTCTTGCATCTTGCAAACACCACCCAGATGTAAATCAAGGTAGTACAATACAAACACGTTAAAATACATAGAGCACACATCTCTAATCTTTACACATTCGGGAAAATTTCCTCAAAAATTGTCATGACCTCTAGATGACCTCAGGTAGGGGAGAGTGGGGTAATTTGGCCGCTTTTTTTAGAAAACGATGCAACTAAAAATCGACAACACATTTCTGCATTTTCTCAACGCTGACAGGTGTGGCATACATTTTGCTTTCGTGGACAGTAAACTTGAAATGATAGAGTAACTACTTATATTGAAATTGTGACGTATTACAAAGGTCTGCAAAGCGGCCAAATTGCCCCACTAGCAGGGTTATTTGGCCGGGGGTGTGGGGCAATTTGGCCGGTGTTAGTTTGAGGCCATGATTTTTGTTATAGGCGAGTCAGCTTCACATTCAGCAATGACGCGTGTCCTACGACGCATTTGAAGCATTTTGGAGGTTGACTCAGCCGTCACAGGGGTCGAAAATAGTCAAAATAGCGGCTCTAGATGCGATGACAGTTTTTTTACGAATAGCTTTTGAAGTAATCAAGCTAGGCCAAAACTAAAAGTACCATCGTAATTCTCTCGTCATTCCGCATCGAAACATGTATGTGTTGACCTCTAGAGGTCAAGGTCAAAGGTTTGCTTCAGGTCACGTTACCTCAGGTCGCTTGACCTCAAGGTTGCGTGAGTTCAAGGTCATCATGTATATCATTCGATGCGCCTTGACGAGCTGAACACAATGAGACCATTTGCGCGGCTGTATCTTTTTTCTGTAAGTATTTATTAGCAAAAAAGCGTTAGGTAAACTTTGATGACGTCACATGCCCTTACAGCTGTCCAATAGGAAATATGGCATCAAGGTAGTCAAAGTTGGTCATGAATTATGTCCTTTATGGTATAATTGACCATGACAACTCGGCCGTCCCAGCATAGTGACTCTGAGCGCACCGGCCAAGTTGCCCCGCTAGTCCCGGCCAAATAACCCCACATTGCCATTCTGATTTTTTTTTGTCTATAAAGTCGTCATGGCTGTACAGAACTAGATGAAATTGCTCTTGGAATCGCTGAACACGCTCAAGAATGGCGCTATAATGTTGGAATTCGTTTACAGCCCAAATACTACATGTTATACAAATTTTTAAGCGGAAGTGAAAGTTACCATTTTCTAACGAAATTCACGTTTTATTAATTTTGAATAAAACTAAGAGGGGGAAAGTTTTGACATTTGTTCTTGAGTTAGTTCTGCCGATGACAAATGAATAGAGACTAAAGTTATTTCATTCACTTTTATCAGCTTTCGTACAGGTGGGGGCGGCCAATTTACACCACCGGCCAAATTACCCCACTCTCCCCTATACATGTGACTGAAACGTTTCGCGCGTCTCGGCGGATTGTGCATAGGTCGGTGCCTCTGACCGGCGGTGACGGCGCCCCCGGCAGGCCATCCCGCCGCAGCAGCACCCCGTCATCGTGCTGCCCACCGTCGACTATGACGTCATGCAGGCGATCCTCGAGTTCATCTATCAGGGCCAGGTGAACGTGCGCCAGTCGCAGCTGGGCGCCTTCCTGCAGGTGGCCGAGACGTTCTCCATCCAGGGACTGGCAGACGACGAGACCAAAAGGAACGCCGCAAAGGTCAGCGAAAATCAGCGCGGCTGTCGCAGACGCGGGCTGTCTGAGCAGCAGCGGCGTGAGCCGTCTGTCAGCTCAGCAGCAACGAATAGCACACTCACAGCTCAGCATATTTCGGGGAGTCTCAATTTAGCTCTAAATTGGTATACATGGCCTCTTTGATGCGCTGATTCCGAAAATGTACCTCTTTGGGGTGGTATTTTGCACCGTTAACGACTTAACGGCCAAACAACATTTTAACGGGAAATGGTGGGGTCTTTCGTTTGGCTGAAATTGGTATACAGGGCATACAGGGTGTCTCAAAAGTTCGTTGACAGGTACCAGCCATGCTTTTTTGTCAATAATTCAGAATCAACAATAAATTAACAGTCGAAATTTTGCATGGGCATTGGTAACAACCTTCCTCAAGCAGTCTCATTGTTTTCAAACGCATTCGACCCTTCATGAGCCCACAAAAAGGGTTCATCTCTGACCATGGGTCAAGCATGAAAATGGAGGTCGCAAAATCGGGTCGGCTGAGAAACTCTCTGTTTCAGGAGTAATGGGAATGGTTAAGTCGGAAATGACACATGGCAAAGTGTCGGCGAGGATGAGTACAACATGATGATCATCTAATAAAAACGGTGGCTAACATTTTTGAAGGACAAAACCATGCGAGACTAACAGCGTTTTGAACGACCCTCGTACGGCAGCAGACTCGTGCTCCGGAAAGCAGCTGAAAATGAAAGCATAACTATTGAAAACTGACAAGAAGCTCACAGACAGAGGTTACCCAGTTTCAAAAATTGCAGGTCATCGTAAAATAAAGACAAAGTATCATTTGAAATTGTTAATAATATCTATAACGCTAAAATTTTGGGGAAAATAACACGAAAATCATCAATACCAAGGACAACTGACCCTCCAAAAGTGTCAATTAATGTAAAGTTTTATCTTACGAAGTTTCAAGAGGCAGATCTGGAGCGAATAGCTTTCTTTTAGACACAAAATCCCGACAAAACCACACGATGGACAGGTTTTGGCCGTTTACAAAGCAGAACCTCTCCTGAGGAAAACACTCCGCAACCCAGCGAAGGTCTTGGCATGGGGAATGACGAGCGTTTGGGATTTGCAAAATTTGCACAATGTGTCTAAGAAACAGATGGCCGACACATTCTTCTACGATATGCTGCGAAAAATGTTCCCCTGGCACTTCCCATTTGTTCAGGAATGGGGTTGTTTTGAAAAGGAAAATGGTGTTTGGGAGGTCGGCGCCAGTCATTCATGAAGGAGTTAGCGCCAGAGAAGACCTACAAAATACTCACGGATGGTGTCGATGCAAGCTGTCGGCTTTCAGGGAGAAGCGGATGTTGCCGGGGAGCTCGTCAAACCTAAATCCGACGCAGAAACTGCAGGGGATTCCCTTACAAGAGCTTGAAAGCTGGTAACCTTTTATCAGCCTCCGGCAGCTGACGGAGCGACGAAAATTGGTATGGGCAAATATTTTTGGAGATACAGCAAAGGGTTTGATTTCCAACCTCCCGAATCAGTTGTCAAAGCATGCATATTTGTCTAGTGTGCACACAGTCACCAAAACCTTAGATTTTTGGCCGGTTCTTATATGCTTTATGGGCATGGGAAATGTGTCAACGAACTTTTGAGACACCCTGTATTCGATGCGCTAATGCTGAAAATATGCCTCTTTAGGGTGGTATTTTGCACCGTTAACGAGTTAACCCGCGCATGACTGGGGTATTTTCCATAACGCGAGTGAGTGAGGGGGGGGGCTCTCCAGAGCCCCCTCCTATCTCCGAGACTACGAGGCCGATCGTCAAAATTCAAACGGCGTCTGATAGCCCTGGAAAAACTGCGGAGTGAAACCCATTTTCATTGACCTCGAGGTCACCGATGACGTCACAGTTCAGGCCAAAGTAAAAATTATCAGCATTTTTGCTTGTTCACAATTTAGGCTCTGACCGCCGGCTGACAAGTCCGATCAGGCTCAGTTTTGGTTTACGCACTCCTTGATATATGCCTTAGATACACTGAGGGTACAGAACATTTACTTCCAAATTTTCAGGTCAAGGCCAGGTCATCCTAGGTCACGAAAATTGTATATCATGTATCGGTCACGTGACGCATGTTTTATGGCCCATTTTACTCGTAGATTTCGAAAACAATGTCGTCTGTGTCATTTGAAGTCATTTTCAGCTGATTTTGCTGGAGGTCAGGTTACTTTCAGGTCAGAAAGGGTCAAATTTTGAAAATGAAATTTTTCAACAAAAAGGTGCCTATCAGATGCAGTTTGAGCTCAGGAACACGATGGTGCCAGTTATATTGCTGTATGATGTTAAAAACGTCATGAAAAATGGTTTTGAAAAAATATATAATTGTAAAATTTTGACAATAATGCAAATAACTTGGCTATTTTTGAAGATATTGGGCTGAAACTTGCTAGAGTAGTTTATCTGTGTGTGTTCTATCACATACAGGGTGTCCAGAAAAAACGGATACTATTATTTTTTGCTGTAATTTCGAAAATGAATACCTTACATTTTAAAATGTCACATGCTTGTATTCGCAAAAATATGGCAAAACAGACAGCAGGTGCCACATGGCATGTTAACTCTTTGGTTAGTCACGGCAGCTCCTCAAAGCAGATACTCAATGAGAGCGGCCTTACGGCGGATCAGCTCCAGCACTAGCACGGTCTGCAGGTGACTGTTGGTCATGTTGGCCATCTCGGCGGGCAGGCAGACAACTTTCCAACGACGAATTACAGTGCTCATGAGTTTTGCCAAATCTTGCTCTATAAGCACATGAAGTTGGAACGAAATCGGCACGTGCGTTAATGAATGCGACTTAATTTCCGTAGTATCTTTTTTTTCTGGACACCCTGTATATTCCGGTTTTTGCTACATAACAAACTTTTTGAAATATCAAGTTTTTTTTCTGTAATATTTTTGAAAATTCTCAAAATTTCGAAAAGTTTCGAAAAAAAGTTTGCCGTAATTCAATATTTTGCATCAAAATCGGCCGACTTGATGTCACTCTGACGTCATTTTCGGCAAAAGTATGGTAGCTAGATAGTTGAAATTGTAACACAAGGTGCCAAATTGATGCCGCTGAAGGTACCGCAAGTTTCGTGTTGATCTGTCAAACGGTTTAGAAGATATTGCCGAAAAACGGGAGGGGTAGGCGGCTCTATAGAACCCCCCTCCCCCCCACTCATGCGCGGGTTAACGGCCAAATAACAGTTTAACGGAAAAAAGCGGCGTCTTTCGATTTGGCTAAAATTGGTACACAGGGTCTTTGATGCGCTGATTCCGAAAATGTACCTCTTTTGGGTAGTATTTTGCACCGTTAACGAGTTAACGTGAAATAACATTTTTTTTACGGGAAACGGGGCCCATTGATTTAGCTGAAAATTGGTGTACACGACCTCCTCGATGTGCTGATTCCGAAAATGTATCTATGGCAGACTGGTTTTTTATTCACCTTTTTTTGGATCGATTCAATCATTGATTCATTTGAAATTTTTTCCAATTCAATCACCGTTCGATTCCTTCCAAAAATTTGGTGAATCGATTCCTTTCGATTCAAAGAATCAAAAAACCAAAAAGGATCGATTCACGTTTGATTCAGCCAAAAAGTTATCGAACGATTCTTTTTTTGATTCGATTAAAAAAAAATTGACCCAAAATTTTGGCCATTATTTTTACACAATGCATTTTTACATATGAAGAGCTTTGAAAAAAGTATAAATTAGTGTAGTTCTAGTCTATGTGATGCAAAAAATGTAAAAGAAATTTTTACAAATGAATAATGACAATTTAAAAAAAAAAATGCCACCCACATTTCCATTGTTTCAACAGCTTTGGCAGACTCTTCAATCCTTCTGCCACACCCTCAGCTACAGCTACGCTACAGAGTATTGTTCCTAAAATTATACAAATGCTTTTCAAATAAACAGAAGAACTTTGTACAAGCTTAGAAAAGGCACCTGACCTCAGACCTGAGGCTGAGGCAGTAGTGAAAATGCTTAGAAATTAGATAATATATTGTGTCTTATCTTACATCTTGTTTTCATAGTACAACAATCTCGTACCTACCTAGCAAGCTAGTGATCGCCAAATCTTCAAGTGAGGTGACGATCAAGGTACTGAAATCCGTTATTTGTTATTGTTATTGTTAGGGGTCCTCTATTTGCAAAAGAAATCTGTCTAACTTTTTTGAGAAGCCCGGTATTTTTGTCCCCCTCCCTCGTATTTCCGAAACTACTATACGGATCCCTAAAATTCAAACGGTGTTCGATAGCCCTGTCAAATTTGTCGAGTCCAATTTCATTGACCTCGGGGTCACAGGTCCGGTCAAAGATAAAATGTTTCGCCGTTCACGGGTCTTCTAGGAATGCGCTATAACATCGAGTAAAACGCATTTTGTCGAAAATCAGCGATAGGACGTAAGTTGTAAGTTGCGTAGTAGGTACATGTTTTGCTATTGGAGGTCACTGATAATACCAGGTCAGGTCACAGGTCAGGTCACCAAGAGTCAGCACGTGAACCCAACTTTACTAGGGTTGTACGATGTATGTTTTATGGCCAATTTTTAATTTCCAGATCAATGGTGCTGGTTATAAGACCATCAGGTACGGTTTAGGTCACTTTGTGGTGGAGGTCAGGTCAATGTCAGGTCCAAAAAGGTCAGATTTCAATGTTGATAGTTTTGCATAAAATGGGTATTGATTCGATGCAGCTCGTCACGGCGAGTCTAATGGTGGTCTTTGTTTTGCGCTATGTGGTCTAGAATTGCTAAAAATTGAGTTTTTAAATTTGACATCAATTTTGAACAGTTTTATTCCGCTATAACTTGGCCAAAAAAGATGTATCGATCTCAAATTTAGCATGTGGATAGAAGGCGGTAGGGACAATCACATAGATTCCGGTTTTCTCGAAATAAAAAAATACTGTTGGATTTTTTGCCTATTATATTAAAAAAAAAATTGCTTTTTGTTTTTTTGGGGTCAAAATCCAAACATTTCAAAAATTCGAGACAGTAGCTTTGCAGCCCTGTTAATTCTACACTTTTTATGTCAAAAATATTTTTTTCTTTCTCTAAAGCTGTAGGCCTGACAGCTTTTCCCGCGAAACCTTTTTTTTGTCGAAACGTCACTCCGACGTCATTAGTGGCCAACCTATCATAGCCTTTGGAAACATTTTTGGTCATTATGTGTAAAAGCTATTCCCGGGAGGGTACTGAAAGTTTCGTGACGATCGGCGCAGCGGTTCTGGAGATATATCGAAAAAAAACTAAGGGGGGGGGGAATGCCCCCCGCCCACCGCCTGGAAGGTTAACGGATAAAATTTAAACAGAATCTGTGATGTTTTACAATTGCACCATACCATTGGGGATTTGACTGGCTATGTAGGATGGGATGTGCGGGCTAATCAGGGCTGCGAGGCTGGCTAGTGGTCAGGTGATATTCCTGTATTGTGGGCGCATGTCCATTGAGAACAGGACACACGAGACTGGGGCTGCTGAGCTGTCCTGTGACTGTGCCGCTCTGTGTGAGATGGTGACCTGGCCTGGGACGTGTCGTCAGACGCCGGCCCGCTCGAGGCCGGCCGACTCGGAGCCGCCGGCCCCCAAGCGGCGGCGCGCCGAGCCGGTGCCGGCCCGCTCCCAGTCGCCGCCGGCCGCCGACGCCGCGGCCGTGGCGGTCTCGCCGTCGGCCGAACGGCGCCCCGAGCCGGCCGCCCAGCCGGCCGACAAGACGGTCAACATCAGCGTCAGCATCAAGGCCGAGGGCATGTCGGACACGATGGTGGGCGAGCTGCTGGAACACTCGCAGTCGGCGCCGATGCTCGACCCGGACATGGAGCCGGGCGGCTCGGACGTGGTCGGTGAGTGCCAGCACAGAGATCTTATATAGAGAGATGCCCTCATAGACCCGGGAACACAGGGGGTGGGGATAGTGGGGGCGTTTGGTTCCCCCCAACTTGAGAGCCGAGGGGTGCCGCTCCCACAACATTAAGCGACCGACGGGGGTCTGCGCCAACTTAGAACCGACGGGGGGGGGGGGGGCGGATGACCGCCCCCCCCTGAGATCTCGAGAACGAAGCAAGATAGCGACAAGCGGTAAACGGCATGGGATGTGCACGGATAAGGTCTACAATTTTTACTAAGGTCATTTTCAGGTCAGGTCGAAGATGACGTCACAGGGGTCAAAAAAGTAAAGTGGCGGCGCTAGATATGGAGAGTTTTTCTCGAATAATTTTCGAACTAGTCAAGATAGGAACAAACTAAGGGCATCATCGTGATCCTCTCGTCAATCCGCATCGAATGATTATATATATATATATACTTTCACTAGGGAGTTTGCAAACTCACTGACCGGTCAGGGAGTTTGAGAAATTCCAGAGCGGTTGGGACAAATAAAAACAAGTGTGCAGCATGTGGGTGGCATACGTGCCGTCCGTGATGTTAAAACAAAGGCGGCTAGTTGTACGGCCTATTAAACAGTCGCACGCTGACAAAAAGCTTACAGATCATATGTACATTGTACACCATACTTTTGATCTTAAACTGTTCAGTGATCTAGCCCAAACATGTAACGCCGCTTTATTTAGTTATACATTTATTTAGTTCACGGGCCAATTGTGCACACAAGTGTGGCTATTCCAGAGTCAGGCTCAGCTCAACAAAGTAGAAACAGCTCAGTTGGTCATTTATGCTAAAGCATATAAGGCATACGCGTGCAACACTTGTGTGGAACCGGAACGGATCTATAATTGGGACGTGAACTAAATAAGTGTATGACTAAATGAAGCGGCGGTACATGTTTGGGCTAGATCACTGAACAGTTTAAAATCTTAAAGGTAGTGTGCCAGCTTTCCTGGACCGTATGGAGTTAATGGCCCAGATAAGGAGAACCGGATTTTTAGAACTTATCCATACCTTCAAAACTCATGGAAACGTCTTAAATTCTTCAAATTTTGAGTACCTCAGTGCGAAATTCGCCCCGACGGGTTGTCGGTCGTACCCCAACCACATTTCACACCACTATGAACAATAAATGCACACACTGAAATCGCTATTACCGATAGGCTCATCCAATCAAGTTTCGATAAACCCGTTCATCATCATCTCCTGCGGTTTCGAACACGCCTGTTAGGTGGTGCGGTAGACCGCGCCCAAAGCCAGGGCCCCGGTAACGTGAGGTAGCCGAGTCGGGGCAGCGTGCGCTGACCCAAGCCGGGGCCGCGCGTCCTCCCGGTGTCATGTGATAGCCCGGGGCTGCCCGGGGATGCGGTAGACCGCGCCCAAAGCCGCGGCCCCGGCTTGGGTCAGCGCACGCTGCCCCGACTCGGCTACCTCACGTTACCGGGGCCCTGGCTTTGGGCGCGGTCTACCGCAGGTGGCTTCTGCTCATACTTGTGGTGCGGTGGTGGTGCGTCGGGCCGCGCGCTCTGACTTCGGCCAAGAAAAATGCGTCAGCTGATCATTGTCATTTCTGCCACTTTCATGTGGTGAGGTGGGGTCATAACTTTAGAGACGGCTGTTTCATATCAATTATTTTACATAAAATCATCATTCAAACCATAAATTAATGTTCGACAGCCAAATTAAAGAAACAATACCAATACAGGCTTACAGTTTAAATTCGACATTGTGTTGTCTACGATTAGACAGCTGATAACTCATTCCCGTACGTCGTAACTCTATAATGACCTTTGCTTATTGTCACATGTGCGCCGCATTCGCGATTGTTGCCGACGCCTGTTTGCAGGTCAGCCCACTATAGTTGTTATCAGACATGTACTTGGATCCGGAAAAATGGATCTGAGATCCGATCCCATGGATCCCGATCCGAGATCCATTCAGATCATAGATCCAACCCCTCAATTTTGTCGAGAGATCTACTGGGATCATAGATCTGACCCTTCAATTTTGTCGCTAGATCCACTCGGATCATAGATCTGGCTCCCCAATTTTGTCGTGAGATCCATTGGGATCATAGCTCATAGGTGCTCAAAATGTTAACTTTCTTTCATAAGAAGTTATGAATACCAAGGTATGGTTAGAAACAAACAATCTTATACAAAGGCCATATTAGTAAAGGCATCCAGTTACATTATACAGAATACAAAATAAAGGAGGCTCATGACGGTCACAACTTGAGAGAATTGAGTGACATGAAGATTGTTCACATACCAACAGAAAAGTTTGCATTAACAATTAACATTTACCTCTAAGTAATGACTAATGAACAATACATTACTAGGTACCTACCACATCACAATTCATGTTAGAATCTACATAATGATATTGATAAGACAATCTTGCATTAGACAACCATGAGGCTTTCCAGTTTCCAGCTAACACAATTGATTGATAAACAATAAAAGATTATACTGACATGTGGCTTGGTTAGGTAAAGGTAGTTCAATCTATTGAAAGAAATATTTGATAAAATAAACTGAGATATAAACAAAAGTATAAAAATATTCAACAGCCTGCGGAAGCGATGGGAAGCAAAATATCAATTGTAATGGCCTTGGATATTTACCGTAAAATGATTATTCAGTATCTAAATAGAACTCGTGACGTCATTTCAAATAACAAATGAGCTAAGCGTTCTACCTTCGAGTATAATGAAAATAAATGAAAAATCAAACTGGAAATTCAAAAGTCTGGAGTTTTGCAAAAGAATGTTCATTTTTTTCTGCTTCACATAATTTTACGATACGATTGTTTGTGAATATCATCTTTGTAGCGTTGAATTTATTGACGTAAACGTAAGCTGAAACGGTATTACATGGCCCTGAGCCGGGTGTGCGCCTTGCATCTTTATTTTATTCACTTTTCAAAAGAATCACAATATCTTACGTCATTAGTTTGAAGGGCCTATTACGGGGAATCTTTTGGAATCATTACGGTTTTAGTCAAATTAAGATTTTTCATTCGTCAAACGATAATGACGTAATAAAACAATATTACCAAAACGTGAGCTGTGAATTTCGTTTGTCTTTTTTTGGGAGGCTCTCTCATAACGAAAGGACAGCATGGCACCACACGTGGCACGATGCCAAAAGTAGGTAATCTGAAGAAGTTGATGCCATTTTTGAACTTGTAATCTTATTAGGAAAGTATTAGAGGTTGGTTGCTATTCTTACTAAATCGAAATTGTGTTGCACATACTAATAGCTCATACGAACATTCTGGATTGGGATTTCATACCTGGCAGAAGTGGATTGCTGGATTATTTTTAACAAAACTGACCCATTTGGCTTCCAGGTTTGATTTCCTAGCATCTGTCCATAGGCGGCGGAACAGGGGGGATGGCACCAGGGTACAGTGCCCCCCATAGATTTTGGCATTTTAACATTGGCCCTACTGGCGTTGCATGTAAAGAATGGGACCAAAATGAAAATCTGCAGTGCCCCGCTGCCACTGCATCTGTCTGTACTGTTTGTTCATTGAATTAAAGTGGCTGTAGCTTGTTGATAAGATTGTCATCAGTGCTGTCATGAAAAAGTTACAATTGGTCACAAAAAGTAGCAATGTGCATGTTCTTGGTTTATTTTAAATGTAGTACAAATGTTGTTGATTTAAATTCAAATTTAATGATGATACCTAATGGCTAATGATTACAACTGGTCTTAACCATGTCCACAAGTGACAATTTTCAATTGTATTGCACTGTAAGGTGTACAATTATGTAGGATAAGGGTTTCATTGGCTACATGTTGTCGTGAGATCCATACAGATCATAGGTCCTCCACAAATTTTTGCCCGCTGGATCCACAGAGATCATAGATCCGACCCCTAAATTTTGTCGAGAGATCCATTCAGATCATAGATCCAACCCCTGAATTTTGTCGAGAGATCCACTCGGATCATGGATCCAACCCCTCTATTTTGTCGAGAGATCCACTGAGATCATAGATCCAGCTCTCGGATCCATGCACATGTCTGGTTGTTATACATATCGAAGAACCGATAAACTTTTAGGCGAAAAAAGCACTATTTCGGGCCCATTTTTGATTTTTTTTTGCGATATTAGGTAAAAACAGAAGCTTCTTATCCTAGGAAAAATAAAATGGGAAATCATTGGAAGGTGGCACACTACCTTTAAGCAGGCATTTATGGACTATGGTGTGCATATGATCTGCAGGCTTTTTGTCAGCGTGTGACTGTTAAATAGGCCGTACAACTATAGCCGCCTTTGTTTTAACATCACGGACGGCACGTATGACACCCACATGCTGCACACTTGTTTTTATTCGTCCCAATCGCTCTGGAATTTCTCAAACTCCCTGACCGGTCAGTGAGTTTGCAAACTCCCTAGTGAATTTGCAAACTCACTGGTGGGTCAGGGAGTTTGCAAACTCCCTAGGGAGTTTGCAAACTCACGGATTTCTCAAACTCCCTGTAACATATATATATATATATATATATATATATATATATATATATATATATATATATATATATATATATATATATATATATATATTCAGGGTTACTTTTAAAGGGGGGGAAAGAGGGAATTTCCCCCTTTCGAAAATTCCGCTCCCCCTTTCAAATTGTGTCATAATGTCTAGGGAGGGAAGGGGGAATTTCCCCCTTTCAAAATTATTTTTGAGCCCATTTTAAATTAATTCGCTATTCAGATTCTCTAGTCATCGTTATTCAGATTCTAGTCATCTTAACGTTGCTGGCGCTAAGATATTATCAATAATTGTGGGCAGTGGCAACCCCCGGGCGGAACTTAAAATATCCGGAACTCCAGATTTGACCCGATACCTACCGATCGGATGGTCGGTGGGACCGTCTCTTGTCTTGTCTTTTCGCACTCACTCAGGGGCGGATCCAGCAAAACCCCAAGGGGAGGGTCATGATTCGAAGTGGATTGAGCTCAACGGATTTCGGCCACTTAATTTTGGTGGTGCCCTAATTTCATTTTTTTGGACCTGAGGTTTCCCTGCTAGGCCGCAGGTGCCCCTGGCAGGTTCGTGGTGCCGCTGGAAGAAACATGGTGCCCCTGATAAGCCTGAAGTGTCCCTGACAGGCCCGTGGTGCCTCTGACAGGCCCGTGGTGCCCCTGACAGGCCCAATGTGCCCATGCGAGGCCGGTAGTGCCCCTGCGAGGCAGGTAGTGCCCCTGGCAGGTCTGTGATGCTCCTGTCATGCCTGTGGGGCTCTTGCGAGGCCGATGGTGTTCCTGACAGGACTGTGGTGCCCCTGACAAGCCTGAAATGCCCCTGACAGAACCGTGGTTCCACTGACAGGCCCAAAGTACCCCTGTGAGGCCGGTAGTGCCCCTGGCAGGCCTCTGGTACCCCTGGCAGGTCTGTGGTGCCCCTGGAAGACCCGTGGTGCTCTTGCTAGGCCGATGGTGCTCCTGACAGGGCTGTGGTGCCCCTGCCTGACAAGCCTGCGGGCCCCTGACAGGCCCGGGTGCCCCTGCTAGGCCTGCAGTGCCTCTGGCGGGCCTGTGGTGCCGCTGCTAGGCCGCTGGTGCCCCTGGGCCCAGACAGGACTGTGGTGCCCTGACAAGTTTGAAGTGCCCCCGACAGGCCCGTGGTGCCCCTGACAGGCCCAAGGTGCCCCTGCGAGGCTGGTGGTGCTCCTGGCAGGTCAGTGGTGCCCCTGTTAGACCTGTGGTGCTCTTGCTAGGCCGATGGTGCTCCTGACAGGCCTGTGGTGCCCCTGGCAGGCCTTTGGTGCCCCCGGACCCCAAGGGGGGGGTCATGACCCATTTGACCCCCCCCTGGATCCGCCACTGCACTCACTGGCATATCGGCACAGGCGTCGGCGTAGAAACCGGCGGGGAAAGGGGGTCATGACCTCCCCGAATTTTATTCCCCCTCTCGACTTTTCCTGTAAAAGTAACCCTGTATATATTATATGTTTAAATTAAAGAAGATATACTGCCAAACTGTACCAACATATATATATATATACATATATATATATATATATATATATATATATATATATATATATATATATATATATATATATATATATATATATATTAATATATATATATTAGGGTGGTCCTTATTTCCATACAAAATTTTAGTTTGTATTTTTTCGCGCTTGCGCCCCCTCAAATGATGCCATTCATCTAGAAACGTGGAAAAAGAGCAAAAAGAGCGAAATCGGCGGATGTTTTTTGGTTGCTCAATGCATATTAACCCTCGTATGTGTAGGGGGTCGGATGAACCCCCCATGGGTTTTCGCGAATAACTCACGGAAAAAGCGGCCGATCGCAACAAAACTTTCAGTACCCCCGAGTTGATCAATTTTGTACCTACTCTGAAAATTTCATGACCCTGACCCAAATGACCTTTGACTTGTGACCAATTTCTCGAGACCATGTTTGGCCGGAGTCGCGATTCAGCGTATGTCAGCTCTCATTATCCGCGCGTTTCTAGTCTTTTTGCGATTATAAACGTCCAAACATGTGAAATGATGTTCGTCCCATGCATTACGGTGGGTGTCAAGGTCACCTGAAAGTCAGGTCAGGTCATTGACCTATGATGACCTCGTGTCACTTTTCCAAGTTATACATGTTTCTAGGGCAGTTTTTCGGGCTGATTTCGAATTCAGCATCCATTTGAACATTTACGAAGTAGTTTTAGTGCCTTCGTAACATGTTACGACGCCATCAGTGGTAGTTAACACCTACTATGGGTGACCGGTAGGACGCCTAATGGTTGACCTGACCTGACCTGACCTGACCTGACCCGACCTGGTCTAAATGCATGAAGACATCATATGTGATCAAAACTAGCATGAAATTCGTGATCAGCACCCCAAAAAACATAACAGCTTCACTGTACGAAGCTCTTGCAGGTCCCGATTTTCCTGACCATTGGGTCATTGACCTGACCTGGAAGGTCAACCAATGACCTAGGACCTTAAAATTGGATATCATCGGCCTCCTCTCGACACGGGCAAAACGCTCGTTTTTTTCCGCAAAGCTCTAGCGCGATCTGGAGCCAAACGGCAGAGGAGTCCAACCGACCCCCCCCCCCCCCACACACACACGTTAGACGTTAGACGTTAGCGGAAAGTTGCGGCGTGATGACCGTGGTTCGACCACGCTTCCAGGATGACAGAGTGGCTGTACCCATGCTGGGGCCAGGTCTCACGGCTCCGCGAAGTGGGGACGACGCGGAGCTACTCGAGGTTAAGCTCTCCAGATCCACTTGGTCGGCTGCCGCCCGCGCCTCCTCCGACGCCTTGCTCCTCCTCCTCTCTTCGGCGTCATCCCTCCTCCTCTTCCTCTTTTCTTGGGAATGGAGCTCCATGCCTGCCTCTGTCATTCTATCCCGTCTCCCTGGCTCACGTTGGGCGAGAAGGAAGGCGCTATCTTTCGGGATGGTTATCAAGGACATTGTGTCACCGTGGGCGATATCAAAGATGTTTTCCAGACGTTTCTTGAATGCGTCCTCGTTGCCTGTTTGGTTGGCGGAAGTCCTGTTCTTGTTCTTTTTTAGGCGTTTCCACTCGTCGAAGAGAGTTTCCACCTTCTTGAACGCTCTCCCCTTGTGCTGGGTGGGAATCCTAGCCCTGGCCCAGAATTCCTCTACCTTCTCTAACGTCCGGTTGGCCGCTTCCCGGACCGTTTCCTTGAGGATTTGGTGGCGGTGGAGGAAGTAGGCTGAGATTGCCCGCGGGATGGGAGCTTGCATAGGCGGTGGAGCGGGGCGGGGGAGGGGGCACCGGAGCAACGTGCACCCTTAATTTTGCCATTTTAAAATTAGCCCTATGGGCGTTGCATGGAAAGAATGGGACCAAAAGTCGGCAGTGCCCCCCCCACCCCCACCCCCTAATTGAAGGTGTTCCGCCGCTACTGGGACCTTGGAGCCAAGGAGTTTATCACTGGGGGACACCATGTACCCAGAAGTTTGCGTCGTAGACATCGTTACACCTGAGGAAGAGGGAACGAACATTGATCGATGAAACGGACATTGAGCGAACATTGACGAACGAACGAGCATTGAGCTACCAGTAAATAATGAAGTAGGGATCTGAAATTTTGACAGACATGTTTTTTCGTTAAACGGCACCGATTGAAGGGGCGCAAGGTATCCAAATACGATTTTCGAAAATAAGGACCACCCTAATATATATCTTGCTTTTGTTAGCTTCTTGCGTGTTTGTTCGATATGTCGAAGTAGAAGTTTTTGATCTTGAGGTAAGTCAAATATGAGATCCCCAA
The DNA here is from genome assembly GCF_019059575.1 of Amphibalanus amphitrite. NCBI lineage: Eukaryota > Metazoa > Arthropoda > Thecostraca > Balanomorpha > Balanidae > Amphibalanus > Amphibalanus amphitrite. Next base: position 129,765 of record NW_024881887.1, read on the forward strand.
AGTTCATGTATTCATTAATAGCTAGCGACGTTTCGGCTTTTCCAAAACCATTTTCAAGCTTAATTATGTTTAGCACGACATGAGCGATCACAAATGTTGATAAATGAAGCAAAACATGTTTCATGGTACACGATTTCAAACAAAGAGACATTTTGTGACAGTTATTTTTGGTTTTTCACACTTGTTAAAACGAGGTTCTTAGCGAGTAGAATCCTCATTGCGGAGAAGCAATGTAC